>NW_015387271.1:0-4748 GCF_001527695.2 Protobothrops mucrosquamatus | reverse complement strand
GAAGAAGAGGTCATCCTTGGTGCTGTCTCAGTTTTCTTGCAGACATCTCATTACCCAACTAAGTAACATCATCAGTGCTGGAAGTGTGGTTTGCTCTCCAAGAATGGATGCAATTGCTCCATTTTTGTTCATCTGAATATTCTCTGAACTTCCTCTAAGCCTCTGTTTCATTTTCAAAGGATCTCAAGATCTTCATCTTCACGTCTTACAATTTCAGGGGCGTTAAATTCTGGCTGCTGCCCAGATTTAGAAGGCCTGGAGACACGGGGGCGGGGTGGGGGTGGGGGAGAGAGACAAATAGCTTGGCCCTGGTAGGAAAAAAAACAACCCCAAAGCTCTAAATGGCTGCTGCAATTTCAACCTCCCACCTTGAGGGATCTGGTCTTCTTTTCATTCCCCCAGCCTCAGCACCGATAGTGTTTCTCGAGGGGGTGACCCATATCTCAATCCTTCGATGGGGCTCCTTATCCAGCGGCTGCTTCATCCCCGTCTGCCGGTAGGGCTGGGACAACCTCGTTAAGAAACCGAGAACTGCTTCCATCCCCAGTCTGATTAACACTTGCCCTTTGTTACAATTAGATCTGCTAATGATGGGAAGAGGGGCCTTCTGTGTTGAATTAAGACGTGCGACGGAATTCAAATAGACTCTCGGCTGCAAAGTGGGCTATTGGATAAGAGGGAGCTGGATGGACACGGGTTGGGTGAGGGGGCTTGCCCGAAAAGGGGAAGGGGTAGAGAACTGGCGAATGTGCATCTCCATTTGGCAAAGATGGAGATCTTTGAAAGTTTTGGGAAGTCGAAGGGGTTACTTGATGGAAACCAGTGGCAGGAGATGACCCAATTGAGATGGAGAGAGGGGGTCCAAAATTCTGTTTAGTGCAGTGGTTCTCAACCTGTGGGTCGGGACCCCATTTGGGGTCGATCGACCATTTCACGGGGGTCGCCAAGCAAGGCTGTCCGCCATTTTTTTTGTCCGCCATTTTTTCCCCTTTTCCAGCGGGTGCCTTACCTCCCTTGGGCTGGGCCAGCTGGTGGTCGGCCTGCTCCGTCTCTGCCGCTTGCCAGCTACGCCTCAGCTGGCGCAGGGGGCGGAACCACGCATGTGCCGCGCTCCCGGGCAGGGAAAGTCCTCGACTTACGACCGGTTGGGTAGTCCTCGACTTACGATCGGTTTAGTCCTCGACTTACGACCGGTTGGGGTTGCAGCATTAAAAAGGTTGAGAACCACTGGTTTAGTGCGATATAGTAGCTCTCCCTTGTGGATACGATAAAGCAGGCCTGCGTGTCAATTTTGAAAGAAAAATGAGGTTTCCAATGAAATAAAACAGTATTGTTAAATGTTAACGTGAGCTTTGGAATTAGGATGCTTTTGATCTCTGAGTTGTCCCCTTTTCAGGATATGAAAAGTTCCGGGGTTACAATTTCACCCGCTCGCGGATCCACTGTTCCATTGTATTATTTGGTGATTTTGGAGGTTGATTTAACCCAGTGTTTCTCAACCTTGACAATTTTAAGGCATGTGGACTTCAACTCCCAGAATTCCACAGCCAGCATTGCTGGCTGTGGAATTCTGGGAGTTGAAGTCCACATGCCTTAAAATTGTCAAGGTTGAGAAACACTGAAAACCCAAACGGTAGACCTTGACGATTTCCTTACGAACCGCATGTTAATTTTTTCTGCTAAACTGAGATGTTTCAACCATTTTGAAAGAGCTGTGTGGTAGGTTTCTGAAGGAAGATTTAGAAATGATACTACAGCTGGCTTTGCATATTGTTTTAAGCTACTTTTCCAATTCATTCGTCTTTCTGGATTCTGAATCATGCACTTTCCAGATTAGTAACACGGTGGTTAAGTAAATCCGGCTCCCTCCCCATTGTTGGAAGGAAGGTGGCAAAAGGGGATCATGTGAGCCCGGGATGCTGCAACCGTCCTAAGTACAAGTCAGTTGCCAAGCCTCCGAAGTTTGATCCCCCGTGTGTAGTTTGTAACTTCCCTCTCTGTTGACTCTTGTGTATATTTTAATAGAGGCCCTTTCAAAAACTCAAAAAAAAAACCACCCCAAACCAGCAAAAGAACTTTCTAAACAGCCAACACCCGACGCAGAAAACACAGCAAAGCAATCTGCATATTAATGGAGAGCGAGCAAACAGTGCAGGCATCCAGGAACAAATAACGGGATTAATCAAAAGGGCTTTGCTTTTGAAATTGTTCTGAAGACCCCAAGCCCAAAGATAATAAACCAGGTAACTTGATCCTCCCCTTCGGAAGCAAGTCGGAACACGCGAACGCCAAATCTGTTCAGCGTTTGCTCCGTGATTAAAAAAAAAGAGAGAGAGAGAGACGATATAATGATATTTCCCCGTCTGACATGCACAGAGCCACTTCCTAAGCAGATCTAGATTGACTTATTTATCACCGTCGCCCCATCTTTCACGCCGTGCATCCAATAAAGGAGCAGTGAATAAAAAGGAAAACTTTTAGCAAGGGAAATGCCTGTCTTAATTGTCGCCTCACATCGACAGGCGTCTTGTCACAGCAGCAGTCTGCGTTCCAAAATAGGACTTTCTCTCTTTTCCCCCCCCTCCCTTTTTAATCATCATTACGGATCGTCCTCCACTCACAACTGGTTCTTGAGTACTTATAATCCGGTTCCAAAGTCCTGACAGCCGTCCTGGGACCCCACGGTCCTGTGACTGCATTACAACCAACACTGACCGTCCAGGCCGTTAGAATATAAATTGAGAGCAAAACCCACTCCCTCCTACCACTGATGATGTAACCTAATTTGGTAATAAAACGTCTGCAAGGGGGGGGGGAAACAAGCTCCGAGAGCAGCAAGGAACTCACAGTCCTCCTCCTCCTCCTCCTCCTCCTCCTATCTGCAAACCCCACTCTCTTCTAGCACTGATGGTGTTCCCTAGTTGGGTAATGTAACGTCTGCAAGAAATCACCCAGTTCAGAGAGCATCAGAGACCCCATAGTCGTCCTCCTCCTCCTCCTCCTCCTCCTCCTCCTCCTCCTCCTCCTCCTCTCCATAAACACAACACTCTCTTCTAGCACTGATGATGTTCCCTAGTTGGGTAATGTAACATCTGCAAGAAAACCAGCCAGCTCAGAGAGCATCAGAGACCCCATAGTCCTCTTCCTCCTCTTCCTCTTCCTCCTCCTCCTCTCCATAAACACAACACTCTCTTCTAGCACTGATGATGTTCCCTAGCTGGGTAATGTAACATCTGCAAGCAATCACCCAGCTCAGAGAACATCAGAGACCCCATAGTCATCGTCGTCATCCTCCTCCTCTTCCTCCTCTCCATAAACACAACACCACTCTCTTGTAGCACTGATGATGTTCCCTAGTTGGGTAATGTAACGTCTGCAAGAAAACCACCAAGCTCAAAGAGCATCAGGAACCCCACAAACTTGGCATTGTCCAAAACAGGTCAGCCTTACTCTAGGGAACGTTTTAGACATCCTCTTTGCAATTTAGGAGAAGCTAAAAAAATTGCTTCTTGGCTCTGTCCTTTTAATATATTCATGTTCCCTGACTTTATTGGCTTAGCCTTTTAATACGTTCGTATCTCTCATTTTTAATTATGGCTCAATGATGCCTTTTCATTGTATTTTTGGAAACTGCCCACCGTTGTTCAGGGAGTGGACTGCGCATACATTTTCTAGATGAAAAAAAAAAAATCCCATCCATCAAGATGGTTGAGCGCCACGAAGGAGGAAAGGAAAAACATGCACACTTAACATGTAGTGCCGACAATAAATTTGCGGCATTTGCTTTGCATATGCATTATGACATAATTTGTTTTGTTTTTTTTTCCCCCTGAAGAGACGCCACCATAAAGGAAAAATGACAGAAGGAGAGGAGACGATGCATCTCGGCAAGCATTGTTTGTTTTTTTTTAGAAACGGCGGGTCTCTCTTTTTTGTGGGATGAAGTTGGAATATTCCAGCTCTTCTATTGGTTGAGGAACTTTGGGGTGTCTTCAAAACATGGTCTAAGAATCCATTCCAATTTTTAGTCTTGGTCGCCATGATATATAAAAAAAAAGATGTTGAGATTCTAGAACAGTCTTTCTCAACCTTGACAATTTTAAGGCATGTGGACTTCAACTCCCAGAATTCCACAGCCAGCATTGCTGGCTGTGGAATTCTGGGAGTTGAAGTCCACATGCCTTAAAATTGTCAAGGTTGAGAAACACTGTTCTAGAAAGGAAGCGGAGAAGACCAACAAAGACGAATAGGAGGCTAAAACGTATGATGAAGAACGGTTGCAGGAATTGGGTATGTCTAGTTCAATGAAAAGAAGACTGCAGTCTTCCAATATTTGAGGGGCTGCCACAAAGAAGAGGGGGTCCACCTGTTCTCCAAAGCACCTGAGGGCAGGACAAGAAGCAATGGATGGAAACGAATCAAAGACAGAAACAACCTGGAGCTTTTTGACAGTGAGGACAATCAATCAGTAGGATGACTTGCCTTCAGACGTTGTGGGTGCTCCAAAACTGGTGGCTTTTAAGAAGACACTGGACAGCCGTTTGTCCGAAATGACATAGGGTCTCCTGCTTGAGTAGGAGGGTTGACTAGAAGACCTTCCAACTCTGCTATTCTGTATTCTGTAATTAATTGCTTCCAGATGGAGCATCCATGACTTCTGAAGAGACAGGACGACCATCTGTCCCAAATAGAATAAGGTCTTCCGCTAGAGCAGAAGTTTAGTCTACTCCAAAGTCCCTTCCAACCTT
>NW_015387270.1:447668-459817 GCF_001527695.2 Protobothrops mucrosquamatus | reverse complement strand
TCTGGTTGCTCCATGAGCATGATAGGAAACCAGAACAATTTTTTTGCTCTCTTATGGTGTGGATCATATTTGCAATGCAATCTAATGGTGCTGTGGTGTGGTGCATAGGAGGTATGGAATCTGGTGAAGTATAGATTTTGGAGCTTTAAATATCTTTACATACCTTTCTGATGAAGAGGTTGAAATAGACATTCAGTAAATCAAGGTCAAATAGCCTAAGCCAAGCACACCCAGTTCCTTCAAAATGTTTACCCTCCAAGCTCTTCACCACCTTTAGCAGTCTTCTCCTCACTTTTTCCAGTTCTTCAGTATCTTTCTTGTATTTTGGTGAATAGAACTTAATATCCCAGAGATGGTCTAACCAATGCAAAACAGAGTAAATCTATTACTTGCTATGATCTTGTTATTATATTTCTGTTGATGCAGACCAAGTTTGCATTTTTTGTTTTGGCAGCTACAGCACACTTCTGTCTCATGCTTAATTTGTGGTCTATTACAATGGCTGACCTTCCTCATAAGTTCTACTTTCAAACCAGGTACCACTTAGCTTACACCCATACATCTGTTTTTTCCTGCCCAAGTGCAAAACCTTACATTTCGCAATACTGAACTTCATATTATTGGATAGGCCCCCACTGCTCAAGTTCATAGAGATCCTTTTGAATCTTGTCTTCTGAAGTATTAGCTGATCTTCATAACTTTGTGTCACCTGAAGATTTGGTAAGTTTCCCTCTATCTCTTATCAAATCATTTTAAAGAAAATGCCGAAGAATGCTAGGCTGAGGAAAGAACCCCAGAGTACCTCATTACATTTCTCTCCCCATCCAGACATAAATCCAGGCTGCATTGGCTACAGTTGTTCAACCAATCGTAAGTCCATCTATTTCACATTGTTGTATTTGTGAAGAAAGGAGTTTATCGAATACCATACTAAAGTCTTAATCAGTGTTTCTCAAGAACTTTTAAGCTGTGATAGTCTACACATCTTAAATGTTGCCTAGGCTGAGAAACTGGTCTAAATACATTACATACACACCATTCTCTTTGTCTATCAATCTAAATTTTTCAAAAAAGGGTATATGTAATCCATCTGATTCCAAAGTCTTGAATCTTTCAAAACATCTTGGCATCTTCTCATCATTTTCTTATTCATTTTTACCTGCTTTTCTCCTCAGTCCTCCATATGATAGTTTCTATCAGGATAGACCGCTTTTACCTTTTGTGAAAAGATAGGTGTACAATAGTAATTAGGAATTCTGAGTCAAGAATATGCGAGAGTCAGAATGATGATGTCAACGTTCTGACTAATGGAACACTTCATTAGTTATTATTCATTAACGCTGTTAATATAGGATATTATTGCTTTGACAGATGAAGTTATATAGAGTACTTGCTGGTTGACTTTTGGTCTTTCCTTCTGTTAAACTGATGTGTTTTGAGGGTAAATGGGGGATAAATTGCATGTGGCCATGTGGGATAAATTGTGTGTGGGAATATTATACACATTGCATTATGTTCCTACATAAAACCTGATTTGGGGGGATTAATATATTCAATAATATAAGCTTAAGTTTTAGCATGAAAATGTTTCTTTCAGGATGGGCTGGTAAAAACCAACATGGAGAAGCTGACTTTCTATGCCCTCTCTGCTCCAGAGAAGCTGGATCGCATTGGAGCTTATTTGTCAGAGAAACTGATCAGAGATGTGGGCAGGCACCGATACGGGTAAGGGATGCTGTGTATTTTCAGAAATGCCTTTAAAAATGGCTCTTTTTTAGCTCCATTCTTAGTCATTATGAATCATTTCTGCTTATTAAAATATATATTTCTGGTTTCGGATATATAGATCCAGTTTCTATTGTGCCATCTCATCTAACTCAGGTTTGTGAATGCCAACTACCAACATCTCTCTAGGGCAGCAATGCTCAGACCATGGCCTGAGGAGTTTGTTTGTTTGTTTGTTATTAAACAAATTTATATAGTCGCCCAACTCCTACACAGTGACTCTAGGCAGCGTACAACATTTAAAGTCTATAGATAAAAATTCACAATCTGCCCCCCCCCGAGTTTGCCAAATAATCTACTACAGCCTCCACACATTCATGCTCATCCTCATTTTCCCAAGTGTTCCAGCAACCAGCTGGTTTGTGAGACTAGAACAGTGTCTGAAAACTGGTTTACCAGTGATAATACAAATGGCAGCCATACAAGTAAGAATGTATGTACTAAAATTTATAAAATAGACAATAATGGAATGGCTTCAAGTTCAACTGTGAACCCATGTGTTCTGTGAAAAAATGGGACAATAATAATCAACAACCGCAAAAGAAAAATATGAATGGGATTATGAATAACTAAAATAACAAGATTTCATTGACCTGGAAATTTGTTTGACTTTAGTCTTGTAGTATTCAGGGATTATTTATTGAAAAGCATCCTTGACTAGCAAGTTTGTGCTGAGTTTTGTTGTAGTACTACGAATAACACAATGTAAATGGTAAAGAAAAATATCCGATGGTAAATATTTTGGTTCAAGATTTAATTTTGCACTTTTAAAAACAAACAGAAAGCCTACACAAATCCAACCATAACCATCTTATTGGCCTCCAAATGTGAATTATCGCAGTTAGAGACAAAAGTAAAGGGATAATGCTGACTGTAAAATTGAATGATCTCCGTTGCAACTGTAAGATCACCCTCAACTTTGGGGTCATGTGGTAAACTTCATTGAACATTTGTTCAAATATTTGTTTTTATTTAGCCTTATCTGCTTTTTTAAAAAAAGTCCTGAAAGAAGCAGAGAGGGCCTCCTCAGGGTGCCGTCAACCAGACAGTGTCGGCTGGCGACCCCCAGGGGGAGAGCCTTCTCTGTCGGAGCACCCACCCTCTGGAACGAGCTGCCCCCAGAGATCCAGGTGATTCCGGATCTCCCCTCCTTCCGCTGCGCCCTCAAGACCTGGTTATTTCAGCGGGCAGGACTGGCCTAGGGGTATTTTAAATTGGTTTTAATCAAATTTTTAGTAGAAGCGGCCAAATTTGAATATTTATTTTTAATCATTTTTAAATTTTGTATTGTATTGTATCATTGTTTTAAACTGGCTGTAAACTGCCCTGAGTTCTCCGGGAGAAGGGCGGGGTATAAATTTAATAAAATCAAAATCAAATCAAATCAAAATGAACTAATTTTTAATGATGACAATATGTCACAGTCAGTAACTTTTGGAATGAAACATAGAATCATAAATTTGGGAGGGTTGTTTAGACACCGTGCTCAGTGTAGGACTCTAATTTAAAAGTCTTCAGCAGATGACTATCTAGCACTGTTTCAACACTTCTCACTACTCTGAGCAATTAGTTTGAGTGTTCAAATACTGTACTATTACCAAGTTTGCCTAACAGTATCTCCCTTCCTATATTTTAATTCAATGTTTCTCAATCTCAGCAACTTTAAGATGTATAGACAACTTCAAGAATTCCCAAATCCATGCATGGAGTGGGGAAAGGAATAGAGGTTTATCTTCTTTCATGTAGTTTAAGAATACTGTGATATGTCTTCAGTATTTTCATCTCAGAGAAGAAAGCTATTGGGAGACTGTTAGTTCTAGTCCCACCTTAGGCACAAAGCCAGCTGGGTGATCTTAGGACACTCATTCTCAGCCCTAGGAAGTAGGTAATGGCAAACCACTTCCAAAAAACCTTGTCAAGAAAACTGCAGGGATTTGTCCAGGCCATTCTGCGAGTCTACAATAACTTGAAGGCACACACAATGTTTCAGTTAGAATTGGTAAAATGCAGCTATGCTGAAGAATTCCTGGGTAGTGAAGAGAATGTACAGAATTTACTCATAGCTGAGCCATCAAGTTCTTCCTGCAGCAGTGGCGGCTTGCCTCCACACCCCACTTCAGTATTGGGAACACTGCTGGTCATTCTAGATATGACTGTGAGACATCTGAGAAAATTCATTTTCTCAGGGCTTCTTATTCCTGCAATGTTATTGCAGTGAAACACAGCAAGGAAGGGGTAAAAGGGATGGTAGCTAGAAGAGCAGATGACCTTATTTGTCTTCTTTAAAAGTGGGTCCATCTTTTTAAAAATGCACAAGTTAGGCAATTTTTTAAAAATTAAAAAATGGGCAAATTAGCAACTAGCTTGGGACATAGGAAGCTGCATTATACAATAATGAGGCACATCAAGCCTAGACTAATTGCTTGCATCTCTTTAGACTCCCAAGCAGAAAAAGATTTTATTCCATTGCCTGGTATCTTGTGATGCCAGGAATTTAACCTACTCCTTTCTCCATCCATTCTCTGTCGCTGAGCTGCAGTAATTCATTCCTAGCAATCAGAATGAGTACTTCATGGCAGACACAACAGTACAGAAAGAACAACTGTATTGTTGCATGTTATTTCACAGAATGATGTGTTCAATGGAGTCTTTTCACAGTTACTAGTCAACCAAGGCTGACTTATGAATGGATTTGCAGTAGCCATTAGCTGACTATTGGATTTTTTGGGGGGAGGAACGAGCTTAGGATGCAGAAAATGGCTCTCTGGCATGATTTTCTGGGCTGATATGTTTCCTCATGAAATGAGCAAAATATAGTCTTGTGATTTAAAAATATTTTCCATAATAGCCTGGGATGCTCTCCAAATGTTGATGGGGATTATGGGATTCTGATCCAATACACTTAGAAGACACCATGCTGCAGAATGCTGCTTGAATATCTTAACAGGTCCTAAAGTGATAGTGTTTTGCTTCTTGCCGCAGTTTGATTCAGCTGTCTAAGTCAATTCTATATCTGTATTACTTCTCTTAGCACTTGCCGTTCATTTCACAAGTACAGCTGTTTTTTGAGGAGCTTCTGTTTATTGGAAAAAGAAGTACATCCATGTATCTTGTGTGGGCGTGTAGTTGCCAAGAATAAATTGCTGTTCCAATTAGAATTATCGGATGAACAGATGGAACATGGTCTGCAAATAGTTTTGGGCTGGAATCCCTTTCTTAATCTTACCAGCCCAATGCAGATATGTAAATATCCCTGTTATAATTCACACTATGAATGGCTTTTATCTGTCATAGACAGACAAAAGGGGGAAAGAGGCAAAAACAACATTAAGGCACAAAATAAAACAGTTGTTCCAAGTCACAGAAAAGTCTTTTCACCTGAGCTGATAATGCCTTCAGATTTGTATCAGAGGGACTGTGGTTAAGAAATTATTAATAAGGTTACAAATAATGACAGATATTAAGTTGTTGGGAGAAAAGATTAAGTCCAACCTACCTCTTAGATAACATCAATATGTGGCAGCACTTGGCGGACTCTTATCTGGACTAGACAGAGTCAAATCTGGTTAGTATTTGAAGGTGAAACAACTGAAAAATTGCAGAGTTGCAGACTTACTATAAGTCAAAAAACATCCTCCTGAAAGAAGACAGTACATTAGTTTGTGTTTGCCACAGCCTTCCTAACAAAGGAGAATATTTGTAGCTCAGTGTTGACATGAGGAGTTCTTGGTGCTCTCTGAGCTTGCTTGTTTTCTTGCAGACGTTTCATTACCCAACCTAGGTAACATTATCAGTGCTAGTTGGGTAATAAAAGGTCTGAAAGAAAACAAGCAAGCTCAGAGAACACCAAGGACTCCACACCCTTCCTACAATGTAAGGTCTGTGTAGTCACAAGTGCTGAGTTCAACTGAAGAACGTATTTTCCATTTACATCATAGTGAAAAGGTTGAGGCTGGCGAGGTAGGAACCAGCTGTTTCCAGGCTAGTGATGGCTATTATGTAAACATACTATCACTATACAACAGTGGTTCTCAACCTTTTTAATGCCGTGACCCCCAACCGGTCGTAAGTCGAGGACTAAACCGGTCATAAGTCGAGGACTAAACCGGTCGTAAGTCGAGGACTACCCAACCAGTTGTAAGTCGAGGACTTTCCCTGCCCGGGAGCGCCGCACATGCATGGTTCCGCCCCCTGCGCCGGCCGAGGCGTAGCTGGCAAGCGGCAGAGACGGAGCAGGCCGACCACCAGCTGGCCCAGCTCAAGGGAGGTAAGGCACCCGCCAGAAAAGGAGAAAAAAATGGCGGACAGCCTTGCTTGGCGACCCCCGTGAAATGGGGTCGCGACCCATAGGTTGAGAACCGCTGCTATACAAGATACTGAGTGGTGTGCAAAGTATTTGTTATTTGGAAGGATGAGTGGAAGAAGTCTAGAATTTAAACACTTGAGAGAATATAGAAGTCAGGTTCTTTGTGTTCTTCTAAAGCTCGATTGATGTCCTTCAGACTTTTCATTCCCAAACTAAGTAACATCATCAGCATGTGGATGGGTGAAGTTTGTTGCTTGTTTATATGTGGTAGCTTACCTTGCCACTCTTGGGCAAGGTGTGGTCTCTTTCTTGATCTTTTATTGGGCTATTATTCCCTAATCATTTATTTGGTGCTGTTTTCTGCTTATCTGGATATTGATTGTTGAGGAGGATATACTCTGGCTTATTTGTTTCCTAATTTTTTTGGTTATATCTTTTAAAAAGAATTTATCATTTATCTCTAAGTATATGTCTTTTAATGGCTGATTTGTCAGAAATTATCTATCATTTTTGGATTTGGGTTTATCTAAAATGTCGACAGTTTTCCAGTTGAAATTGTGGTTGGTTTTATCCTCTAATTCAGAGATTAAGGAATGTTCATGTCTTCTGATCGCCAAGTGATGTACAATCTTCTGCCTGTCTGTGGCTGTTACAAGCCATATAGTGTTTGCTGTAGATGACTTCTTTTGTTTTTTCTTTAAGTAGGATTCTTTGGGTTTGTTTTAGGTGTTTTGGATGGATTTCATTGAGTTGAATGCTACAATGATGTTAAGAAATTGTTGGAGTCTGTTAGATGTCTCTGAAAAGTAGAAGTACAGGACAGTTATCCTTTTCATAAGTTGTGATGGTTGTGTTATGATTGGTTGCATGGCTAGGCATTTTTTAATGATAATTCTATTTCTGTGTGGACTTCTAGAAATCCCCAGCCAAAATTATTACGGGTGAATACTGGAGCTAAGGCCTAACTAAGCAAAGCCTCACATTCAACATTTTATGTCCAGCCAAGACGCATGTTCTGTCAAGGCCCTATTTTTCTCACTTTTACTCTCTTCATCTTTCTTTTTTCCCTTGTTTCATCTAAAGTGTTACAAGGATGATTTAACAGGGTTTCAATCATTTGCTGCAATAGCAGCACTGACTGTCAGTTATGGTAGTCTATAAGTGCTCTAGTTTTCTGTTCTGACAGGTGATTTATTTTTTTCCTGTTGGCCAGACTGAGCCCTAAGGAGGACCGGCACCCCTGTGTTTTCTGTTGACGTCAATTACAGTAGAGAACAGAACTTTAGTCCCCTCTGGCTTTGTTAAATGAAAGAATATATGCTGTTATGTTGTTCCCTGTGCATAACTTGTGCTGGCCTTGGATCCCAGAAAATCTGGAAAATGAGTCCCCTAAAGGGAAAAAAACAAAGAGTGAACTTGATAAAGTATGGGTAAGAATCTTGATTAAGGATTACTCATAGCAATTAGAACAACAAATATAATTATTTTCTGCTCATATTGCTTCTGCAGATGGCTACTCGTTGGCTTTGTTTAGGGTATCCCAGTTCCTGCTGGGAAAGGAGGGGCTGGAGGAACATCTGCAAGGCTGCTGTAAAGAGTATTCTAGGCAATTATCAGATAAAGTCATTCAGATCCCCTGCCGGTTCAGTTGTGGAAAATTTTTGGAGTTGACCGAGGCACAATGTAGCATGGACAGGTTCAGACTTTTTGGGAGAAGATAAATGTTGTTATACCTGAAGAAGTGGACAGGGTCCTTGGGTTTGTAAGTACAATCACCTATATGTAATAGATTTAGGACCTTCATAGTTTATGCATGTGGTTGAATCCAGGCAGCTTTTTCACAATCAATCTGTTATGCCAGTTTGTACTCATTCCTGAATCAGGAGGCCGTGCTTGATATCCTGCCCTTGTCACTACCTAATTAGACTATTGCAGTACACTGTTGCTGCCTTTGAAAACCATCCAGAAGCTGCAATTGAGCCAAAATGCACTGATACGGGTAATTTTGGCTGCACCTCTGTATACCTATATAACCACACTACTTTGTGATCTGTACTTAGCATGCTTCCAGGTGCTGGTTATTACCTATAAAATGGTTCATAGCACAGGACTGGATTATTTACAGTTATCTCTGATAGTCTCTGCCCTCCCATGAGATTCTGCAGAATCTTAATATGTAATCTACTGAATGTTCTTGCTGTCAAATAGTGTCACCTAATGAGACCCAGGAAGTATGCCTTCTCTGTCAGAGTGTCTGTTCTGTGGAATAGTATACCACCCAAGATTCAGATGGCCTTAATCATATTGGCTTTCTATAAAAACTTTAAAACCTGGCTTTTCCCCAAGCACTGGGTCAAAGCATTGGATTAGCCTGTCCTGTTCATATTCCAGAACTGGAATATGTTGTGGTTTGGCCTGTTATGCTGCTATTGTGGTGTGTCTTTGTGTGTTTAATTAGTTTTTTGTGTTTACGCAAGCTTCTGGGAGTCAGTATTTAGGAGTTGAATAGCTATATAAATCATATTAATAAACAGCTCAGTCCCTTTTAACCTAGTCTCCAGTGTCACACAACCTCTGCCAATGGATTGGAAAGAGTAATTTAAGATATCTGGCCCAAACCTCTGCTCAGTGCAGGAATTCTAATTAAACCATCCATGATGAAAGGCTGTCTAGAAAAAAATCAAAAGAACCCCTTGCTATTAAATCATAAGAAAAATTAATACACCGTTTTTATAATAAGTTATTCCTTGCTCCATCTTAATACTGTCGGCACTAACTGGCAATAGTTCTCCAGGTCTACTGGTAGAGAATATCTCCTCTCCAGCTCTTTAGAGATGCTGAAGACTGAACCTGGGATCTTCTACATACCTGTATATGCTCTGTCACTAGGCTACAATTTTGCTCTGAGTCCCTTCAGTGAGTCCCTTTCATTTACAGCAGTAATTGGCATATTTGAGATCTTCACATTTTTACTGTTCAGTGAATTATTGCATACTAGCTAAAAGAGAGGGATCAGATGCTTAGCTAATCTTGGAAGGTTAGTAGGGCTGGCTTGATTAATATTAGGTTATAATAATAATAATAAAGTTGGAAGGGACCTTGGAGGTCATCGAGTCCAACCCCCTGCTCAGGCAGGAAACCCTACACCATTTCAGACAAATGGCTGTCCAGTCTCTTCTTAAAAACTTCCAGTGTTGGAGCATTCACTGCTTCTGGAGGCAGGTTGTTCCATTGGTTAATTGTTCTAACTGTCAGGAAGTTTCTCCTTACTTCTAGGTTGCAACCTATGAAACCTGTAACTCTACCAAATTATTTCTATAACTTTGCTAAAAAAATTGCATGAGTGCAGTCACCAATAATTAAGTATCACGTAAGAGTCTCTGTACCTCTTTGTTAATATGCTTGAATAAATTGAGGTTTTCAGCTTCTGATTTATCCAATTCTTCCTTCCAAACTAGTGTATGAATTAGGATGTAACTATCCACCAACTGTTCTGCTTCAAAAACACTCTAGCATAGTTCAGAGTTCCCAAACTTCAGTAGTTGGGATTATTTCAAGACATTTGAAAAAAAGCAGTTTATAAAAATACATATTGAAATACATTTCTACAGAAATAAAATGGAACAACTTAGGATGAACATCTGTGAAAGTACTATAGGTTAAAAATAGACTGATTTGTCAATACGCATTAAGAAAACTGGCAATGCTATGTTGCTGCAGCATATATTTCCTCCATTTGAGAGAGAGAGAGAGAGGGGGGAGAGGGAGGGAGGGAGGGAGGGAGGGAGGGAGGGAGAGAGAGAGTAGGTGAACTACTTTAAGACTCCCTACAATCCAAATAATAGACAGTGGCATTGTGTTCAACCTTTGCATTGTGTGCATCCAGTTCAACCTTTTCCCAACCCCATTGAAAGTGAAAAGCACCAAAGTGCTCTCATGGAAAAAGGAGAATCCTGCACACTCCTGTGTTTGGTTATTCCAGTTTACAGAATATTTTCCAAAAAACCCAAAAACCTCAAAGCAGTGCCCTTCCCCCCCCCCCTGCATCTTTGCCAATAATAGCAAAAGAAATAATCAGTGAACTCACCCTTTTCTGTATACGTCCTTTTGGGGTTTAAACCTGTCCCCACCTCTCCTGCTATTTTCATGTGGTTGGGCCAAACCATGATTTATGTGTTCTCTTCCTGTTGCAGCTTGCTTAGGCACATACACTAAGCTTCAAGAATGCTTCAGGATCTGGATTTCTCAGACAACTGCTTTTACAGTATATTGGCAGCTGGATTTGCATAATAGTCTAGCCCAAGCTTGATGGGGTTGGGTAGTGCTGGTCCAGCTTGTGAACTAAGCATGCTGAGTGAATGCAGGTCATTTCATTGGAAAATATTTTGTGAACTCAGATTAAAATCTTTTATATTGTGATTAACAAGTACCTGGGAAAAACTAGATTTTAATTTTCAATCAGCCATGAATCCCCTTGGCTGATCTGAAGCCAGAC
This sequence comes from Protobothrops mucrosquamatus, assembly GCF_001527695.2. Lineage (NCBI taxonomy): Eukaryota > Metazoa > Chordata > Lepidosauria > Squamata > Viperidae > Protobothrops > Protobothrops mucrosquamatus. Next base: position 449,231 of record NW_015387270.1, on the reverse strand, counting down.
TCTTTATTGTGAATGAATAGGGAAAGGGAAGGGAAAGGTTGAATAAAAATAAAAAATCATCCCCATACCCTCAAAATTGAATTCACATTGGCTGGAGTACTAGAAAGTCTGCCCATCTGTGGCAGCTTTCTCTAACTTTAACCCTCTGGATGATTTAGATTTCAGTTCCTATAATTTTAAGGAGAGCTTTTATTTTGGATGTATTTTTATACCCACTTACCCACAGGTATGTGTGCATTGCAATGGAAGCCTTGGATCAGCTGTTAATGGCCTGCCACTGCCAGAGCATCAATCTCTTTGTGGAGAGTTTCTTGAAGATGGTGGCCAAGCTGCTGGAATCGGAGAAGCCTGACCTGCAAATCCTTGGCACCAATTCGGTAAGCATTTCCTTTGGACAGTCTAGAAAAGACTCAGTGATATTCCTAGTATATTAAGGTAGACTCCCCTCTATCTTAAAATGGGAATTTAAGAAAGTAAGCTACTGAGCATTGACTTTGAAAGATTCCAGTTCAATTCTCACCTCACAAGTTGTTGTCCTGTTTCAAATAGTAATTTACGTAAGGCTGAATAGAATAAGGCATCCAAACAGGAGATCGATCTACTGTTTCCAATGGAGGACAGAACTCAAGTTTGCCTCTTCAATCAGGCTGCAGGCAACTGTCTTTAATTAAGTGCTATCCCCTTGCTTGGCAAGGACCTTTATTGAGTATTTTTGTTCTGCTCTCCTGGGGTTTGGAGGCAATACATCTTCTGATTACCCCAACTGTTCTGATGGGCCTATCTATGATCAGTTTCAGGTGATTCTTAGCTTAGTGTCTCCTGGGGCTGACATTGCATTTGTTTAGCTTGAGCAACTGAATCAAGTTCTGGGCCATAATAGCTGATCTTAGGAAAGGGGTTCTTAGCATCAGTCTAAATAACCACCTTGATCCAGGATGGGAATGTGCTGCTGCTAGGTATCAGCAGCATACAGCTGATATCTCAACTCAGAATAATGGATGTGTCAAAGCAAGAATATACAGGATGCCTTCTGACAGTAGGATGTGTCAAAGCAAGACACATGACAGGATGCCTTCTGACAGTAGTTTGATACAAGCAGTGCTTTTTTTGTTAAAAAAAAAAAAGGTGCCGAAACTCACACACGTCATACAACCCGCCTTGCCTACCCTACAAGGTTCCATCCCAAAAAGGTTCCGGAACTCCGTTCTGGGTGTTCTATGACAAAAGAAGCCCTGGATACAAGTGTTAAACAGCAGTGAAGAAAGATCAAACACTATGGGATTCCACAAATGAGAGACCAACAAGTACCACTACCTCCTTCATAGCAGATGGAAATACAGGACTGAATTCTCCCTAACAACTCGAAGGGGCTAGCTAGGAGATGCATGAATCAAGTTCACAAGTGACATAGGTCATACCATAAAGTACAGGCTAAAATAAGTACCAGATAACATTACAAGATATTGTCATATCCCACTGTGCCTTTGAAGAGTCAGGTTTATGGAAAATTTGAGTGACTGACAACAAAGTGTTGTGCTATAAGAAATCATAATGACCAAGGAG
>NW_015387270.1:429950-447623 GCF_001527695.2 Protobothrops mucrosquamatus | reverse complement strand
AAGGGGCTAGCTAGGAGATGCATGAATCAAGTTCACAAGTGACATAGGTCATACCATAAAGTACAGGCTAAAATAAGTACCAGATAACATTACAAGATATTGTCATATCCCACTGTGCCTTTGAAGAGTCAGGTTTATGGAAAATTTGAGTGACTGACAACAAAGTGTTGTGCTATAAGAAATCATAATGACCAAGGAGCAGATCCTCTTGCCCAAAAATTTCTAACAGGACAACTTTAAATAAGACTGTTAGACAACAATCCAGTGACAAAAAAGTAGAGAAATACAAGAGCTTTACCACTTATATTTTCATGATGTAGACTTAGACATGAACTCATACACATGTTCCACCAGATTACCTTTCATATTTCTCTACTGGCTCTTCAGCCATCTCTCTGTTGCTTCATCTCCTGGAGAACTTGTGTAATCCAAAAGAACTCCTTGGGATTGTCCAACAGCAAGAGGCCACATGGAAGCAATCTTGTTGAGAGCTCTAATCACACACTCCCAATTGAACCGATCAAGTAGATACTCAATGGTTGTCTATATTCTCTCTCTCCACATTGTTGGCAAGTCCAAAGTCCAATCCATAATCATCAATCATACCAAGCAAATACTCCACACCCATGCTCCCCAACTCCTAAATATATACTTTTTCTTCAAACCAAACCAAACCAAATTTTATGCTTCATCATTCTTTTACTTCCTCTCCATTCTATCTTTTGTTCCTCTCCCCCAAGAACTTAACTCTTATTCAGGTTCTCCAGGTTTAAAGTCATCACCCTCCCAAAGCTTGTCCACAGAGCCATCTCACTCAACAATAGTTACAATGAACCACAACAACTCACTGAGTTGCTGCTAAATGTTCTTATTGGGGTTTGTTTTTCAATGACTGGTTGAAATTGCTTATGTTCTTCTTCCTCTCCCAAGGGACCCTCAGTGACCAGGGAACCAATTTCCTTAAGCAAACACAGAAAATTTGACCCAATAGCCTTATCTCTACTGCCATCAAGTCTCATTCTATACAGCTGCAGTAATAATGATCCCCACCTCAAATGGCCTTCAAGACTATTACCATGCTGCACAATTATATTCTTTACACATCTTATACCCGAGTGCAAAATAAGTATTGTACATGCCATTGATAAGCCAAGTTTGAGCCTTCATCTAAAGAAAGCTGCATATCTCCCACTTTATAGAGATGTTGATAGTTAATGAGCCTTCTCTAGCAAGATCAGATGGTCTTGGTCCCAATTGGGAGGGCAGAAATAAGTATAACCTTCTTCCCCTCTCCTTGCATGGCCAAAAGGGTTTCAGAAAGAAGAAACCATATCCAGAAGGAATGTTAGGCGGAGCATAATGATATGGAAGTCTTGCCTTTCCCATCGGCTGACTAGAAAGGCAGTGAAGGTAGAAATGAAAAGAGAACCAATAACAATTGATTTGGTGTGTGGCAGCAGACAGCTGTCTCTGCTTCTGTTAATTGCAAAATAAAGCCTGTCTCATCTGGTTGGCCAGATGCAAGTCTCCTAATTTGAATTTACTGTTTGGGAGGGAACAATTGTCTGTATCAGAAATGAACTGGAGTGATTTAGAGGTAAGAGCGTCTTTGAAGGGAGAGTGGTTGGATTTAGAGAAAGAGTTGATATGTGCACCACACCTGTGCTTTTACTTAAACTGTAAAGATTTGTTAGCATTAAACAGCCTCTGGCCTATCCAGTAGAGGAAGAGAGGAGATAACAAGAGAAGTATAGAAATTCCCATCCACTATAACATAATTTCAGTGCCTTTAACTTAATAAGGGTAAATGGGAGAAGAAAAGTAAAAGGACAAGGTGGGTGATGTAGAGGCAGGAAGATCTGAACAGCATTTGAGCTAGACCTTAATTGGATGTCTGCAAACATTGGAGTCCATGACATATGAATACATGAATCACTTGGTAGCCATCTAAACAAAGATAGATATTCCACTCAGTGAATAGAGAAATCATGCAACCTGAACACTCTCCTTTATTCCTATGTTTTATTTACAAGGGTATCCGGGAGACGCGGAATAACTCATATGATGTACAATGTCTGTAATATTTGCTAGCAAAGTACTATTAAATTAGAAGGGAAATGGTCACAATGATGAGAAATATACAACAAAAACAGATTTAGGAACATGTATTTATTTGTGTTTTGTCTGTACATATACATAATATGCTATTTTTTTTACTTAAGAACTGCATTCATAAAAAATTATATGTGAAAGAGCCAAATATTTATTAGTACAGTATGTGCAACATCATCTGTGATTAATCAATTTAGGTACCACCCAATTCCAAACTAACTCTGGGCAATGTACAATAAAACCAAACATAATAGAAAATACAATAATTATACAAGAAGAATTTTTTTTTTAAAAAAAAACAAGAACCGGTTAACCACATCCACATCCTCAAACAATCTCACGGATGCAAGTCTTCAGCCACCCTAATCCAAGACCTCTTGTTGGGAAAGAAGAAAATAAATATAGGTAATGGAAAATCTTCATACAGAACTTTAGGAATTAACCATGCTGCCCATGTCATTTGCAAAAAAAGAATTTGAAGCACTGTAAGTCAAGGAGAAGACTTAAGAGGCTACACTACTGTCATTGTAGAACCCAGATGTTTGTGCAGAGATTAAGTAATTCATTCTAGAAACTCAGCTATGTGCCAGTTTAGACCATATGGAGACAAGCAAGGATCATGCGGTCCTTGAAAGATTCTCATATGTAGATATTAACGTTTCAACCAATAACAGATTACGTAAACATAAAAGGAATCTCAATTAATATGCAGATTATTTTTTTAAATTTTATTATTAACTTCTGCCACTTTTATTCAAAAGGAGTACAATTGCCTGATTCCGCTGAAGATGAATTCTCCCTTTAGGCTCACACAGAAAGGAGTTTTCTTTTAAGATGGCAACTGCTGCAATGTTTTTCTGCCTAATTTTTAAGAAATCCTGTTTTCCTCTCCCTTGATGACTGCTTTGAAAAATAGACACTTGAGCTAAATAGTGTTCATCATAATATGCAGAGTTGAACAAATCTGCTTTATGAATTGTCATATCCTCATTGTTCCACATGTACACCCACACTCTTTTTGTATATTTTTCTTCATACATTTAAATTCATTTCCCATTCCAAAAGCTCCTGAGGCAAGGGAGTTTTGCCATCTGCCAAGATGGATATCGTGAGTAGGCATGGAAAATATGATTGCTTTTTGATTATCTAAAATGCTAGTACCAGGTTAACCCCCAAATGGGAAGAATGGTGGATATTAAAAAAAAAACCTATTTTGTCCTCAGCCTAAGAGTCTCATTGTAATCTACAAGACTGGCCCTTTTCTGCGGGTGAAGTTTTGCAGAAATAGCACCTGCAAATCATGAGCTGGGACAAGTGGAGATTATATGTTTATGGAAATAATGGCTTAAATTCATCCTTTACAGCTTACTGGGGAAAAATATCAAAATTCAATTTCAAATGGAGGCAAATGATTATCATAAAGCAGGGAACATGCATTTACCATTGGCCCGGCAATCCACCTAAATTAGACATTTGTCAAGGATCCTCAGGGATTGGAGAAAAATTCTAAAATTCTAAACTAAGTCAAGGTATGCAAATAGAAATAATTCACATTCAAAAGAGAGAGTTACAAACACACTGAGTAGTTAATAAAACACTGATAACAAAAGTATTGTAAGAACAAAACAAAAAAATCACGAATGGTAATCACATGACCCCGGGATGCTGCAACTGTCATAAATACTTGCCAGTTGCCAGGCACCCATATTTTGATCATGTGACCCTGCCAATAGTGTGACAGTTGTAAATGCGAGGATTGGTCATAAGTCACTTTTTTCAGTGCTACTGTAACTTTAATAGGTTATTAAACAATTGGTTGTAAGTCTCTACTTGTAGAGATTAAAAGTATAAGGAAATAGACCAGGTTTTAAATACCTATCTTCACTGTTTAAAACACATTTGTACAGATGGAGGAAGTACTGTATTCTGTTAGGAGTTATTTTGGTTATATTCATATCAACAATCTTTAAAAGAGTCCTCAAGACTTTTGCTACTTTATTATTTTTCAGCCAATAAATGCAGTTCCCCTCATTTTTAAATATTCCAAAGAAAGATACAATTTTACAGTGTTTTATTGTGCTTAAAGTAGCAGCTAACTACAAATTGAATTTCTCCCGTTGCTTTGTTGTATATGTCCTGGGAAGATTGGATGATAAAACTGCACTAATATAATTATTCAAGACTATTGTGTACTTACTTCAATTTCTTTCTCTGTCTTGGCTGTTCTGGAGAACTACTCCCTGTAGCTGGAGAAGTACCAGGATTTCAAAAATTAGATGGCATTATAACATACATTTTTACATAGGCAATATTTAAAATTAATTCAGTAGAAAATGTTCCTGCTGTTTATGAGAAGAAGCTCATGAAACTATTTTGATAGAAAATGAAGACATTCCAGAAAAATATGCCTGCATACATTTTGGTCTCTTCGCAGGAGAGGCTGCTATGATTCATAGTTGGGAAGAATGAAAGTGAAGTTTTAGAAAATTGAGGCAAAAACTCCACTGAACTCAGTGAGACCTAGGGATAGATGAGAATTCCAGACATTGAAGTTAATGTTTCCCTTATTTTAAATCTTAAGAAACCTGTTTTGCATGGGTTTGGGTTTGGGTTTTGGAATGCATCAGGCTTCTGTGGCAGAGGCTCCAGGTTGTGAATGCTTTTACATCCCACTCCGCTCTGTAAAAGGCAGCACATAATCCCCTATATTTTATTCCTTCAACAACTCTGTGTAGTAAATTTGATAACTTCAGAGTCACATATGCAAGGATAGAATGTTATTTGTCCCCTATGCAGGAAATATAATGCAGTATACTGATAAAGGATTAGATTGGGATTGGAGAGATTTATTTACTTGCTGCCTATCTCGCCATGGGGCTACTCTAGGAGGCTTATAACAGTAAAAACAGAGAAATGAAAAGAATGTAAACGTAACTGTAGTAATGTAATGGAACTATAGAATGAACCGTGAAAAAGAAAACAATGACACGGTGATATGAGAATAAAAGATGGGCAGGTAGGATCCAAGTTCAAATCCAGACTCAAGATGGGAAACTTCCTAGGTGGCATCAGGCCTGTCTTTATCACATAATTTACAACATCTCTTTGTATTCACTTGTTTCTTGACTTTTAGCTCAGTTGTCTCATCTATTCCCCCCAAATCCATCACCCACTATGATATTTTCCTGTTGGATCCCCCTGGCTTTACATTTAAAATGGTGCAAAATTCCAGCTAAAATCTGCTTTTTCCTCTCCTGTTAGACACACACTATCATAATCTTGTCAGCTGTTCCCCACTGAACTCATGGAAAAATAATCCATACCAAAACTATGAGTCCATATCCTGTATCTCTTAACCATAAAAAGGCCAATTGAAGCTGAAATTTCCATAATCAGGAATCATTTCATCATTTTCCTTCTGATAACAAAATGTTTTGCTGGTCCTGCCTCCATTAAATGAATTCAGGAGAGAAGCTGCAGAGACCTTCTCCTATAAGAGACTTTGAGAGCTAATAAAGATCCTCAGATAGGAGAAACTTAATCCAGAGATCATATAAAGCTTTACATAAGGTAGAATTGCATAGATCAAAAGCTGCTTGACCCCATCAATCTAGAAAACATTGCTGAGATTGGGGTAATCTGTTGCCTTTTATCTGAGCTGTGCCCAATATCACAATCCCTAGTACCACATATTTATTTTATGAGTGCAAGATGTGGCTTGTGCTGCTGATCACTACCCTGGCGTGCTTACAGACATTATTATTATTATTATTGATCATCGCACAGTCAGCCAGATGTTCAGACTGGATTTGGCATTTTTGTCTACCTATCAAGTCCTTACCAAGGACCTGGGATAGGTAGATATGGATGTTTGAATTGAAGGTATTACAGATATCGTTGCAGGATGGATGTTCCTAGTAAGGCTGCCTTTTGCATTTGATGGATGGCGAATTTGTCAATGCCAATAGTGTTCAAGTGGTGCTCCAGTTGTTTTGGGATTACATCCAAGGCGCCTATTACTATTGGTACTGCCCTTGCTTGCCTTTGCCACAGTCGTTCTATTTCTATTAGTAGGTCTTTGTATTTTGTTATCTTCTCCAGTTCTTTCTCATCTATTCTGCTGCCTCCAGGCACTGCCATGTCTACTATCCAGACTTTCTTATTGACAGTTGTTAAGTCCAGGGTGTTATGTGGCAGGTGTTTGTCTGTTTGAATTCTAAAGTCCCAGAGCAGCAGCAGCAGCAGCAGCAACAACAACAACAACAACAACAAACAAAAATAAATAAATAAATAAATAAATAAATAAATGGGGGGCGGAAACACAAGCATAGACATTATTTGGTGATTTTAATAGATTGGTTCATGAATGTAGTATTTTTAATGTCTCCTTTTCTCTGCCCTAATGCTCCTTCCTCTTCTCCAGTTTGTGAAGTTTGCAAACATTGAAGAAGACACCCCATCTTATCACAGGAGCTATGACTTCTTTGTCTCCCGCTTCAGTGAAATGTGCCACTCCAGCCATGATGACATGGAGATCCGGACAAAGTAAGTAGATAGAGACTCTAAAAAGAGTGCAGAGAAGAGAAACAAAGATGATTAGGGGGCTGGAGGCTAAAACATACGATGAACGATTGCAGGAACTGGGTATGTCTAGTCTAACAAAGAGAAGTACTAGGGATAACATGATAGCAGTCTTCCAGTGTTTGAGGAACTGTCACAGAGAGAAGGGAGTTAACCTATTCTCAAAGCACCTGAAGGCAGGACAAGAAGCAATGGATGGAAACTTATCAAGGAGAGATCCAACCTAGAAGTAAGAATAAATTTCCTGACAGAACAATTAACCACATGGAAGTTGTGGGTACTCCATCACTGGAGGTTTTTAAGAAGAGATTGGACAGCCATTTGTCTGGAATGGTATATAGGGTCTCCTGCTTGGGCAGCAGGTTGTACAAGAAGATCTCCAAGGTCCCTTCTAACTCTGTTATTCTGTAGACCTAAATGGATGCTGGTGGCTTTAGCAGCCTAAGAAATTCTTGTTTTTCTACTTTTCTACTACTTTTGTCTTCCCAACCCGCTACTCAGTAATGGTGTTAAACATATAAAAACTTAGTGTGTCCTAAGCTTGGTTACTGATGACTGTGATTAGATTTTTGAAGAGCATAGCCTGCTGTTCAGATCTCTTTCTTAGGTTTATTTTATGATTCGGTTTACTGTGCAGACTCAGAAAATGGATACATTTAGTAACAAGGTTATATATATTCTGCAGATAAAGCCATATGGTAGCTTTACACAGCATGCTAAGCTCTTAAAGCAGGTTACAAAATTTCATGGTGTGCCCAGCTATTTACATAGATATTATTCATACTATTCCCTTTCAGGGTAAGCAGCATTATACCAAACATAGAAAAGGCATAAGAAATAACCAAAGATACTAAAATATGAAAGAGAAAAAAGGAAAAGAAGAAAATGCTAAACCTAGGTTATAACACCACCATTAATTCCATCTTCATACATTATCTTCTGTCCTTATAAGCTATTCTAGTTTCCACCACAGACATACGGTGGTACACACTGCCTTTCATTCTTAAACCTCTCTCTTTTTAAAGACTTCATTAATTCCATCCAGTCACAACTGAATAGGATGTTTTATGATAATTCTTTCAATTTTTTTCTATTCATTATCATGGCCTATGTGAAGCAGCATAAGTAAGTAGACTACAGAGAGGTATAATAAGTGGGTTTGATATATAGTTGATTTAGATTTTCTTTCCTTTCCCATGCCTTTAAGCTTACTCTTTCTTATTTCCTTTCTGTGCTTTGCATAGTGCAAATTACCTAGTCTGATGGGCATATATGTACTGTATATATGTACTGTATGTAAATATAAACCATATAAATATTTATTTATATCCCACTTTTATTATTTTTACAAATAAGTCAAGGCAGCGAACACACACACTACTCCTTCCTTCTCCTGTGTTCTCCACAACAACAGCACTGTGAGGTAGATTGAGAGAGAACAACTGGTCCAAAGTCACCTGGCTGGATTTCATGGCTAAGGCAGGACCTGAACTCATGATCTCCTGCTTTCTAGCTAGGTGCTTTAACTACTAGAGCAAACTGGCTCTTGTACCAAACTTCCACAATATGACCAAATATTATACAATATGACCAAACTTATACAATATATATTATATAAGAACAAACTGTAATATAAGACATAGAATGATTTACAGTAGTATAACAACCATGTTTGTACAATAGGCTAAATCATAAACTAAACCCCATTTTAATAAAGTCTAGCATGCTATACTAATCAATATGTAGCAACTAATAATTGAATATTGCAGAAAACCCTATCTTTCAATCAGTGGAATTGAATAGTAGTTTCCTAGATTCACTTTGCATTTGTAGTCGCTTTCTAGATTCACTTTGTAAGTCAAAGCAGATTTTCAGCTAGTGAGCATCAGTACATAATGTCAAACAGTGTTAGGTCTTGGGAGGGGCGGGGAATCCTTTTTTTAATGGCCAAACTCATGATATTTGCAAGATTTTAGATTAAATAAAAGAGAGAACAAGAGAACAGTAGGCGCCATCTAGTGGTATAAATAGATGCCGAGTTGCCACTGCACCCCCTCAAACATAACAATTCTCAGGAGAGGAAAATGTGCTTCTTTTGTCTTTCAAAAAGGGCCAGAAAGACATAGAACTGGTGTGTTGGAGTCTTCCCCTTCACACCATTCTACCCCCATGCAGTTTGTGAGCACATCTGTGGGATCAGCTCCCCCAGTTTTCACCATCAATGGTGATGTCCATCTTTGACACCACAAATGTATCTCTAAAAATTTTCCTGTGATTCAGTGTTTGGAACCTAGATAAATTTGGGAACAGCCAACAGTACCTGCTGTTCTAAGGGCAAGCAAAAGCAACAATGAGAAACATTAATTCTTCCTTGTATATCATATGTTCTGCATATTATTGGAGAGGCTGCCTTCCATTCTCAGGTTTTCTAGGGCACGTGGCAATCTAGAAATTCTGTATGAAGGCAAGAGGGGGTGTGCTGAATATGTGTGATTAGCATTTTAAATAGTGGTGATGTTAATCCTAAAACAGCATCTTAGAGAAGGAAGAGACTATTTAGACTGTGAAGTCTTAATGAAATATTAGTACCACTTTATAAAGCCCTAGTAAGACCACACCTCGAATACTACAGCCAATTGTGGTCATCATATCACAAAAAAGATGTTGAGAGACTGGAAAAAATCCAGAGAAGAGCAACTAAGATTATCAAAGGCCTGGAGACCAAAACATGCGAAGAACGGCTGCATAACTTGGGTTTGGCCAGTCTAAAGAAAAGAAGAAATAGGGGAGACATGATAGCAGTGTTCCAGTATCTGAGGGGCTGCCACATGGCAGAGGGGGACAGGTTGTTCGCCAGAGCACCAAAGGGAAGGGCAAAAAACAATGGTTGGAAGCTGATCAGGGAGAGAAGCAACCTGGAATTAAGGAGAAACTTCCTGACAGTGAGGACAATCAACCAATGGAACAGCTTGCCCCCAGAAATCGTGGGCACTCTATCACTGGAAGTTTTTAAAAAGAGACTGGACAATTATCTGACTGAGATGGTATAGGACCTCCTGCTTGAGCAGGGGGCTGGACTAGAAGACCACCAAGGTCCCTTCCAGCTCTATTCTATTCTATTCTAAAGTCTATTCTGCTAATAAAGGCCGTCTTTTTAGCACCTCTGTGTCCCTTTTTTCAAATATTCAGTAAGCTTTTGTTCTACTATATTAGCTTTTGGTCTCCCATTTTCCTTTCCCCACTGTGATTGTGCTTTCAGTATCTCCCTTTTTAGACCTCCTATTTACATTTATTATTAGATTTTTGTCTTGCCTTTGTTTTTGTTCAGCTCAAGGCAGGAAGACAGTATTATATTTAATATCCCACCTCCTGTTTTTCACACAACATATATGAGGAAGGCTGGACTAAGAGAGAATGACTGGCTCAAAATCACCTAGCTAGTCTTCATCCCTAATGGAGCAAAGAAATTGTCTTCTTATTACTAGTGCAGCAGCTTAACACTACATCAAAGTGGTTCTCAAGTCAGTTAAAGCTAACCGAACTTTTTCTACTTTCGTCCCTCCTCTGAAAAAGAAATTTGTCAACAAGAGAGGTCGAGAATTTCTTGAACCATGTTTGGCAGAAGCTTTGTTTTCCAACAGATGTGATGATGGTTATAGTTCTGCATCACTAATAATTCATACCATTTTTGAAGATCTGAGAAGGATGTATATCTTCACTTCTCAAGTAGTTAAGTACAGAACACATTCTTCACTTAGAATAAACTCCCCACCCCAAGCTCACCTAACAGACTATTTGCTTGCTCTGTGAGCTCATTCTTTATATTCCTTCTACCCTCTTACTCTTCAAGAAGCAGTGTTACAATAAACTATAGTAGACAGTTGCTCAAGAGTATCTTTGTCATCCATTACATTTGAGCACCTAGTCACTTCAAATACATAGCTTCCCTAAGCATGTTTTTCTCTTTCTCCTGTTGAACTTCCCTAACAAACGCCTAGTGTAGTAATCTATACAGAGATGTTGACCCCTGTGTTGTTAAACCTTTGTCAAGGCAAATTGGGGAAAAAAGAATGAAGTCCCTCCAAGAAAGACAAGATCCATAGCCTGGAACCAAATCCTTGAATCAATTAGACAGATGAATCAGGCCTAATACAAAAAGTCTCACTTTGTCATAATGGTTTGTACCTTTTCTAATTCGTCATGGTATGCAAACTTAGGGGCAAGTATTTGCTGCAGACTTAAAATCTGTTTGCTTGTGTGCCCAGGACGCTATGAAATGAAATAAATAAATCTGCTTTTCTAAACTTGAGTGTAAAATGTACACAGAATAGTTTCCCAGTGATGGTGTCCAGCATTAAGTTAGTTTATAGGCAGAAAGAATAGATGTAACAGGAGCATTTCCTAATTCAAATGGCTTTAAAATCAGAAGGAGCAACTTTGGCTAAGTTGAACTTCCTCTTTCATTTCAATACAGGTTTTCCAAAACTTAAAATGTCCCCTCATGGTGTCCAAGCTGTATTTGAAGAATTCCTGATTAGCCTTTCCTAATTAGCTTGACTCCATTATCAAACTGCTCTATAAAGAAAAACTGTTCCGATGCTACATTGAAATCCAGATACAGTCATTTAAATCCGCTCCATCTATCTTGTCTTCGAGAACAGTGAAGCACAAACTTTGCACTCTCCATATATTCCAAGCATGCTTTGATATCTTCATTACTCTGCTCTTTTCTATACTGGTTCCTTCACTTTTAATTAATGAGTCTTGTATTCCTATCCATCTGCCATTTGTAGCAATTTTTCAAGTTAGCTGAGATAGGTGGGATTAAAAGCTAAAAATACAACTGAGGAATATGAATCTCTTCAATCAGTAGGCCCCGCAGCCTTTCAATTTGTCATTCCTGCAACATCGCAAGAATCATATAACAGAATTCTGGGTGTGATCATTTTATCTGTGGAAGTTGTAGTCACCGAAAGGACAAGTTTCATAGAGAATCCCCCTTCCCTTTTATTTATTTATTTATTTATTTATTGAATTTATATACCGCCCTATCTCCCTTACGGGACTCAGGGCGGTGAACAGGCGATAATAAAAACCATGATAAATATAGGCAGTTCTAAAATCAAATTAAATAACGGGCCTGTTCTAAAAACACACCCATACAAAAAACCCCACTAAAACATAAATCATTTTTGATGAAAATGATTCCTCTTCACAAAAGGATTAATCATGAGTAGTAGAATCTGATGCATATTATTTACTGCCATCCAACTGCCTCAGCCATAGCCCCTCTTAAGAGTGATTCATCTTTTCTTGCCCTCCTCTTCCCCACCTACCAAGCACTGTGGGTTGTTGCTGTCTTAGATCTATTTTAGCAACTGCCCACCATCATGCTCCCTGATGTTCTTAGGATGAGCTCTGCCCTACAATTAATCTGCTAAAGATGTGTTTTAATTGTTTCTCCTTGCTCTTTGATAAATATGGAAGCCTAGAAAAGCTTTTCAGAAGCTGAGGGATAAGGAAAAGCCAAGGCTAAGGGTGAAGGTGGTAATTTACAATGTAATATGCCAGGGGGTCTTTTGATGTAGTCACCTAATTAGTGTAGTCACCTAACACTCTTCAGCTAGTTGCCTCTTATTAATGCTGTTATTTTTATTCTTTTCTACATGTTTTGGAGTTGTGAGTTGGGGCAAATGCTGTCTTCTGTCACATTAGGGTTAAAATTCTGTGCCTCCTGGTTTGGCAGGAGGTTCAGAACAGATTAATAACAGTGTTATTTCAGTTGAGTTTTAAATTTACTGATGAAATTCACTACCATGCCGTATATTTGAATAGATGCTTAGATTTTTTTAATCTTTATTTTGAGGGGGAGAGGAGGACGTTACCATAAGGTACTATGTTCCAGAGCAGAGCATCCAGTATAGAAATACTAAAATAGCCAGGTGCAAGGAAATTGACTGCAAAATACAGAGTTGTCTCTTTTCTCTTCACATTCACACATCCCCTTTTTTCTTACTTCTTTCATGGGTAGATTGTCAATGGATTAAATGGATGAATTCAAAGCAACACATTCTATTAATTACATGCTCAAATTGTACATGCATAATGCTCAGCTCAGGTGTGTTATTTTTATATTGTATTAGTAATGTAATATTAATGTTTTTTATATTTGTTAGTAATTATTTCTCTAGCTACCGGTATATTTTTAATTCCACTTTCACCAAAAGCCTCCGAACATCTTAGATAGTTTTTTCTCCTACTCCCCTTACAATAATTTCATCAAATTCATTAAGCTAAGAGAGGACTCTGGACCAAGAATAAAATGGCCAGCTAAATTATGTAAAGCTTATAGAAAAATAAGGATTTGAACTAGGATGTTCTGAGTTTCTAACTGGTCTGCTGCTACCATAATCATTTTTGTGCATTGAATTTGCCCATTTCATTGTTTGTACTATTTAAACATAAGGAACAGTTGTTTTGCTGTGGCTCTTGATACCCAAAATGCTTTTTTAAATTTTTTTGTTGCAAGCCATTGTTACCACAGGGTCTCTGTTCTAATTGCTGGAGAATTACCAATAAACTCCTACCTCCCAAGCTCTGAAATTTTCAAACAAACTTCCTTGGTTCACAGCGCCCTTATAGCAGTTCCCAAACTGTGTGCTGTTATACCCTGGCTGTTGCAACTAATTCACTAACAGTTCTTTTTATTAAGTAGTAAAATATCCCACAGTGCCTCTATGCATTCAATGTTACACCCTGGGAACCATGGCCCTAGAACAGGGGTAGTCAACCTTGGCTCTTTTATGACTCGTGGACTTCAACTCCCAGAATTCCTGAGCCATGTTCCATGTTCCGTATCTTTCAGGAGCCAAACATTACAAAGAGATACAAATAGAAAGAAAACCCCATGTTCCGTATCTTTCAGGAGCCAAACATTACAAAGAGATACAAATAGAAAGAAAACCCCATTTCCTGATACCTTCTTTAAATTAGTCTTTTATTCCTAAAGGATCCGGATGTCTGGCATCAAAGGACTACAGGGTGTGGTTCGGAAAACAGTTAATGATGAGTTACAGGCAAACATCTGGGACCCTCAACATATGGACAAGATTGTGCCTTCATTGCTCTTCAACCTTCAGCATGTAGAGGAAGCAGAAAGGTACCTGGAATTGTTGTTACTGTTCTTGCAAACTTAGACTTTGCTACTTGTGAAAACCTAGAATTGGAAGAGTCTTGCCTAGCAAATTTGATACCACGAACCCTATAATGCCTAGCTTGGTCTTTACAGAAAGTAATTCTTTTTCTCATTTTGGGTATGTGCATCATCTGCTCGTCAAGATGTAGGTTACATCCACACTGATTTACTCTTGGGTTCATTTGTTTTCTGCTTGAACTGTAACATTCCTACTACGGTCTCTTGCACTGTTTGTCTTTTTCCATGTTTGTCTCTATGTTTATACAACTAATTTAAGTGATTATATCATGCATCTAATACGTAGGTGTATATTCTGACTTTCCTCTAGATCACAAGGTAGCACACAAGTTTTATCCTCACACCATCTTTCTGAAGTTCTTCTAACCTCTCTAAAACTGATGCAATTTTGCTGCCTTCACATTGTTATACTCTGTAATTTATTTCCAAACAATAAATTACAGAGTATAACAATGTATTGTATGAAGAATTTACCTTTATCTATCCTGAAATTCCCACTATTCTGTTCTATCAAAGTCATGGAATTATAGAATTATAGAAGATTTATAGAATAGAGAAAAATAGTTCTATTCACTCTGCCGTATATCAGAGGTGGACAATCTATGGCTACAAGCCACAAATAGTTTCTTAGCATTGTGTTGACAGACTTCTTCCCAGAAACCTGGAATTGTAACACTGACCTTTGGAGTAGATGATGAAATTTTAACCGCATGATTTCTCATTATTTTGTCTGCAAAGGCGAGAATGGGACCCATGAAGCACTAGAAACCCTCTGGCTGTGATTCAGGCTTTCATATAGCCTGCCAGAACAAACCATGTTCTCAATTTTGAGAGGATCATTCTGATATGTTAGCATGCTATGAGGAATATGCAAATAATTAGGATTTTCTTTAAACTAAGGGGAGAAAATTTACAGTAATTCAGGAATAGACTAAATTTCCACGTTCAGTCCTTGACAGTTTGCTTGGAAAGAGGCTTTGACTGAAATGCTAGAGAGTGATTGTGCTCAGAGTACACAACTCTGGCTAGCAAGACTAAGATTTTTTTGTAAGGATACGTCTTGCATTTCTAAATTCCTATTTTGGTGTGATTCATTGTCCTGATACAGATTGTTATACGGTTTGGGTTCATTAGATCAATTTTTGTACAGAGACACAACAATGACCCAGAGGAGGCTATCCGGCTGATCTCTGCATGACTCATCAAGTGTCTATATGATTCTCGAGATGTGGATCATATGGAAAGTTGTGGGCATTGTCTGCAGAGAAATAAACATTTCCTTAACTGTAATCCTTTCCCACTAATACAATATTTATAAGGGAAAGTGTGTCTCCAATTTTCATTCCATTTGCTGAGGGAGAGGAATGAGCACTTCAACCTTCCAAAGTCTCTTTTTAAGCAAAACTAGGGGGAAAAAATACTACTTGCATATTATCTGTGAAATGGATGCTTGACATTTAAGTTGCAGCTGCTTCATTTTCCCTTCCCTGTTTCCTTTAGCCGTTCTCCTTCACCCTTGCAAACAACTGAGAAGGAGAAAGAGAACCCAGCAGAGTTGGCTGAACGATGTTTGAGGGAGCTCCTGGGTCGGGCAGCCTATGGCAATATCAAAAATGCAATCAAGCCTGTCCTCACGTAAGTCCCTTGCATTGTGTTCTGTATCTGCCGCAGTTTCCTTTTTGAGATGTTTATCAAAACTGGGTGAAAGTAGTGCATTGAATTTCTTCCTCCTCACACTTAATGGGCAGACTCATGGGTAGAACGATGATGATGATCACCATCATTTGTACTATGTTTTCATTCCAATATTTTTCAAGAAATTTGGGAATAATTGCCCAAAGTGATCTCATCTTATTCCCTTGAATCAGACATGTCAAACTCGTGACATCACGTGACATCGCGAGACGTACCGGGACAATTTTGCCGGCAATGGGGTGGGCGCAGCTTCCGGATGACGCGTCTGACCCGTGGGCCAGCAGTTTGACACCCCTGCCTTAAATCATAACAAGGCCATGAGATGATTTAGAGAAACAGGGGTGTCAAGCTGCCGGCCCGCAGGCCAGATGCATCATGGCGAAACCATGCCCACCTCATTGCCAGCAATGGAAAAAAAGTTGTGATACGTCACAACATGTCACGTGACGTTGCGAGTTTGACACCCCTGCTCTAAAATAAACCATCTGTTGCTATGGCTGTGGTTCACCCAACATGCTAAGATGACAACTTCCTCAGCCATAAACTGGCCTCTTCTGTCGTGACACATTAAATCCGGTCGTTGATTCTCTAACAGTGTTAATGGTATTTGAGCTAAAGTGCAAATCCTCAACTTTTAAGCCCTGCTCCTCTCCTAATTAGTATCTAGGGTAGTGTATAGTAAACCTTATTAAAACAAGTATAGGAGGAGAAGCCAGCTAGTACAATTAAATTGTGGCATTAAATGTAGAAACCAAACATCACATAATTTTTAAAACCCTAATGCAATACAACTATTTTTACTTCTCTCTAATGCTTAATAAGGAAGCAACTTATCCAGTGAGAAAGGAGTTGTTCTAGCACTGGGGCAGTTCTGACCAAAAGGCTCCTATTTCTAGATCAACCAAACTAGTTTCTAGAGTAAAATAAGTTCCTCTGAATGAATCTTCTTCAGTCATTCATTTTTTTCATTTATATACTTCCCCGATCTAAGATTCCAGAAGGTTCACATAAAATTACTGATATCATAAATAATAAACATAATTCACATAAAACTAATTTTAAAAACCTAATAGCAAACAGAAAATTAGCAGCAATCTTACTGGGGATAGTGTACCTCAAAAACTCAGTGAAAAACATAAGATCTCAGGAATCTAATCTGTTCCATAAGTTGGTTGCCTACCAAAAAGGCCTGCTTCCAGACACACATAACCACTACCCCATATATCCTGAGAATGATCAAGATACAGGTAGTCCTCGCCTTAGAAATCACAACTGGGACCAGAATTTCCATTGCTAAGCAAAGCAGTAATTAGCATATCCAATTTTAAGACCTTTTTTGGCCATGTTTGTTAAGCAAATCATTGCAGTTGTTAAGTGAATCATGCAGCTGTTAAGCAAATCTGTTTCCCCCATTGACTTAGTTTGCCAGAAGCCAATTGGGGAAGGTCGCAAATGGTGATCTCATAACTCTAAAAGCTGCAACCATAAATACATGCCGGTTGCCAAGCACCCAAATTTTGATCACATGATAGTAGGGATGCTGTAGTGGTCATAAATGCGAGGACCGGTTGTAAGACGTATTTTTCACTGCAATTGTAACTTTGTACAGACACTTAACACTAAAAACAAATGGTTGTAAGTCATGAACTGCCTATACTCTTTTTTTCCCTGCCTGTTTATCTTTACTGTTCCTGTTTATCAGGATGTTGGTAGCTAGGAAGAATGAGATTTTGACTGTTAATTTTCTTCTTTGACTTTTAGTTGTATGGTTTAAATAGTATGTAGATAGGATTTATCTTTATGAGTCTAAGTAAGCAGGGAACAGCATCAGCAAGTTCCACTCCCCCATGTACTAATCTAGCCCAGTGATGGCGAACCTTTTAGAGACTGAGTGCCCAAACTGCAACCTAAACCCCACTTATTTATCGCTGGGTGCCAGGTGGGCGTGGCCCACTGGGTGGGCATGGCTGTGGTGGTCATGGCAGATTGGGTGGATGTGGCCAAGGGGGGCATGGTCACTTCAATGTTGCTCGTGGGGAGGGACGCCTGTGGGGGGTGGGCAGGGTTGGGGG
>NW_015387270.1:426643-429931 GCF_001527695.2 Protobothrops mucrosquamatus | reverse complement strand
CATGCGAGGCCAGGAGGGATGGGACGGGGGAAGGGAAACCAGCCGTGCCAGGATGCATCCGGCCACATGGGACCTCGGTGAGTTAGCAGGCAGCTGGTTGAAGAGGGACAGTTGCCATCTCTGGGGCATGGCACGAGTGCCCACAGAGAGGGCTCTGAGTGCCGCCTCTGGCACGCGTGCCATAGGTTCGCCACCACTGATCTAGCCTTAGATTGAAACATTTGCAAGAAAAAAAACAACCTTGGAGAAAGTTGAGAACCCAATAATGAACTTCTCTGGATTGACCCTATTGTTTGTTCATCCAGACCATGATTTAGGATGTCAAAAGTCTTTCATGGACTACTTGTGGACTCATTCTCCAGAAACATCTGGGTGATCCTTTTAGTGAGAACAATAATGGATCTTTATCTAAGATCCATTAAGTTATTGAAGTTGCTCCAACTTAAACTTATTTATGAAAATAATTGCCTCTGACCCCAGGGGAGACAACCATTATTGGTTTAAATTGTTCTAATTTCTCTTCATAGGAGAGAGGTCTTTTTACATTTAAAAAAATTAGCTAGGTTTGGATTCATTTACTAATTTAAAGCTATTGATCTTTGAAAATGGTTGTCATCTAATTTCTAATTTAGATGATTACATCACGTCTGCTACATTCTTATCTCTTTTTTCCTTTTTATTTTCCAAAAGCCATTTAGATAACCACTCTCTTTGGGAGCCAAATATCTTTGCAATCCGTTGCTTTAAGATCATCATGTACTCCATTCAGGTGAGATCTGCATTAGAGGGACATTTCTATTTTTCTGCTCCTATAGTATAAGGAAATTTGGTTTCTACTTCAGCAGCAGCTCTTTCATCACCAGATAAGTGATGTGAGCTTATACTTCAGGCAGAACTTGATGAATCATAAACTCCAGCACCTAAATATTATTTGTTTGTTTGTTTGATGGATGGATTGATTGATTTTATCCCACCTTTATTATTTTACAAATAATTCAAGACAGCCACATACTGTATATAATGCTCCCTTCTCTTAATATTTTTCCCACAATAGCAACCTTTTGAAATGGGTGGGATTGAAAAAGAGTGACTAGCCCAAAAGACACCTAACTAGCTTTCATGGGACTAGAACTCTCCATTTCTTGATTTCTAGGCCAACACTTTAATCACTACACCAAACTTTTCATGACCCACAGTAGAAACAACATTGTTTATTTATAAGATTGATATGAACACCCATCTTAAAAGACAACTCTGGATGGCTCACAGCAACAATAAAACGCCAGAACTATAAAACCATAAAAACATACAATTGTAAAACACAACCAAGATCCTGTGCCTTACTCATCCCCTTGAGATGTCCCAACAACCAACCCAAGATAACCTCACTCTACCCTAGTGTCTGGATAGAAAGTCAGATATTGATGGCCTTCTAGAAGGCTATAAGGTTGGGCATCTGCTAGATCATGGGGAGAGAGTGTTCCATAAAGTAACAGCAGACACTGAAAATGTATGCTTCTGAGGTCCCACTACATGGCAACATTTCAGTCAAGTGTTTGCTATTGAAGAATGTCTACCTATCCAATCTGATAGGATGGGCAGATGCTTTTAGGGAGAAGCAGTCCTGCAAATAACCTGGCCCCATGGTCTTTAAAAGTGATTGTACCCGGAAGGAAACTGAGAGCTGGTGCAGCTCATACAACAGGTGCAATGTGGATGAATCTAAAAGTGCCCAGCTTCCATGATTCAGTATGGAATCTCATTCCTTAAAAAGATTTAAATGCTCTCATACATGTTTTAGGTTGAAAAAATGAATTATGAGATACATAAGCGAGTTCAATCATGCACCCTAACCACATCTGCACCCATGTTCAGTAGCATGACAAAAGACTCCAGGTAAATACTGATTTAGGCACATAAAGCTTTTCTGCCTCCAAGCCAAATGTAGAGAGAGGAGGAAAAGTTAATCAACATGAACTTTTTGTGCATAGCCTGTAATTTTTTTGTCTAGTATTGTAATCATGGGTATTTTGTTTTCATTAAATAGTGAAATGTTCTAATCTGGGAGGGAGAGAAAGCAGAGATGTGCAGTGAAATATACATGTGCTACTTTTGTGGAGTATGAAGACTTCAGCACTATTACCTTTAGCTTCCATAACTCATCTCTCAGATTGCTCTTATGATATCTATAGTTCATAATATTATTTCCCCATCTGCTCTACCTTTTCTTTCTTTTTCTTTATATCTAGCCACAACATTCCCATTTGGTGATCCAGCAGCTCCTGAGCCATTTGGATGCCAACAGCAAAAGTGCTGCCACTGTGCGGGCAGGGATCGTGGAGGTCCTCTCGGAAGCAGCCATCATTGCAGCTTCTGGATCTGTTGGTAAGCAGCCTGGATGACCTTCAAAAGGGTATCTCTTCAAGAATCAAAGTTCTCACATTCCAAAAACTGAATTTCCCCAAAGGATAGTTAATATACCGATCAACCTATTTGCAGACAGAAACCTAGATGGGTCAATTAAAAAGATTGATCAAGAATAGTTCTTCGGGAGATATTTCACAGTAGCCAAAACTAGACTTTTAAGAGAAGCCTGATGGATGAACTGGACTTTTAAGATCAAAATAAGTACATCGTATTTAACAAGAGAAGTCTTTTTTTTTTAACTCTGATGAGATTTATAGGGCAACACAAGTAAAAGTGCTAAGGTTGAAGAACTAGAAGGAGAACATCAAATCTGTCCAGGAATTCTCATTTTTTGCATCAAAATACCCTGGATAGTTCAATTGGAATATAGATGTATTCAAATCCTTAGGCAACAAACATCCCCTTTTTGTTGGGATCCAGCAAAAAAAAATCCTTTTTATGCACTGAAACCTACAAATGTTCTTTCTTCCAAAGATATATTCTGTGTTGCTTCTAGGACCAACTGTACTGGAGGTGTTTAATACCCTTCTAAGGCAGATGCGGCTGAGTATTGATTATGCTTTGACGGGTAGCTATGATTGTGCCATTGCTGGTGGCACCAAGAACATTAAGGAGCATGAAGAAAGAATGTTCCAGGAGGCCATAATCAAGACCACAGGTATGCTAAATAGCCCCAAGCATTTTTGTTCGGAAACTGGGAAGACGAGACTATTGGTTTTATCTAGCACTGCAGATGCTTCCTTCCCCGTCATAGGTTTCCATTAGTCTTGTAAATTTGAATGAATCCTGCCAACTGTTTATTTCATACAGGTTTAACAAAGACACAATGATAGGAAATTAAAAACTGCATCTATTTTTTTT
>NW_015387270.1:379449-424981 GCF_001527695.2 Protobothrops mucrosquamatus | reverse complement strand
CAAATACTTTGGCCACCTAATGAGAAGGAAGGACTCACTGGAGAAGAGCCTAATGCTGGGAAAGATTGAGGGCAATAGAAGAAGGGGACGACAGAGAATGAGGTGGCTGGATGGAGTCACTGAAGCAGTAGGCGTGAACTTAAATGGACTCCAGAAGATGGTAGAGGACAGGAAGACCTGGAGGAACGTTGTCCATGGGTCAGACACGACTTCGCATCTAACAACAACAACAAACTTGGGGAAGACCTTGGTAAACTTTTGTCAATCTAAGTAGATATTTCTGGGTTAAATGAGCCCAGGATGAACTGTGTCTAAGTTCACATCACATTTGCTTAGTACAAGGTTTCTGCTCAAACTTTCTGCAAGACAAGAACCATTCCTTGAAATTTGTATCAAAAGGCACATGGAACTCTGCTGCCATTATAATGAATAGACATTTAAACAGTATTAGAGCAGTTAGCTTGATCTGGAAGCAAGAGTTCAATGCAAATGTTCTTATTGCCTTCCAAGATAAAACTCCCGGGAGAATCTATGGCACAAATGATGTCACCAATAATATTTAGTTGAGTTTTACTCTAAAAAGGAATAGCAAGTTCTCTATTTTTTTCCCAGATTTTTCACCCTTAGATAATTCAGAACTGTGCTAATTATGGGAAACTTTGGGCCCAATCCACTGGCCTTGAGATTGGTGGGGAGGATAAGGAGCTACCCCTTCTCTTTTCCCTTCTAATAGGGTCTTTGTATGGAACATATATGATTCTCTGTGCCATGTTTTGCATTCCTCATACTAAAGCAGCAATTTGATGCTGTTTTGGTGCAAAAATGGTGTGTCTCCCATTGTACAGGGAAAGTATTCTTTTGGACTTGGCAGTGAGAGCCCTGAACTAATTTCAATGCGGCTTTAAGCTTGGTTTTTAATCCATACAAGCAAGATCAATTTTGCCAATAGCATATTGTCTTTGTATGACAGTCCCAGCTTCTGTTGTCAGTCATGTGTAGTGTACTTTATAAGTAGAAAGATTACTTTATGAAGCTGCTTACAGCCCCCCTTCATCCTTGCCTCATGGGAAAGCTAAGGTAGGGTAAATTTGTGGCCTTCCAAATGTTGCAGAACTGCATTTACTGTCACCCCAGCAAATGTTAGAGATGAAACAACAGCAGCAATATTTGGTGGACCGTATGTGGCCGTCCATATTTGCTTTTAAGGTTAGGTACTAGAAAAGATTTGGAAGCTAAGCCTGGTACTTACTAAACCATAATGCCTGGATTCCCTGATCTTTGCTGTATGGAAATAGCAATAGCACTTAGACTTTACAACACTCTCTAAGTGGTTTACCGAGTCAGCGTTTTGTTCCCAACAATCTGGCTCCTCGTTTTACTGACCTTGGAAGGATGGAAGGCTGAGTCAATAATGGAGCAACTTCCTTAGTAGTGAGGGGAAAGCCCCCTGCGCTCGCCGATATCGGTGCTCTGTTGGTTCTAACACCGAGCAGATTAAAAACTATTCTAAGGCTGCTCCGTAGCTCCCACTAAGTCCTAAGTAATAAATGTGATGTGTATCCTCACATTAAAATCTAGAAGGAAAGCAGAAGATAATACTTGTTTACGCTTCACTTTTATGCTCTGCACAGCCAGCAGAGGTCACAAGAGACTTGGGAATCCCTGAACACCTGCCAGAGAGAGAGAGAGAGAAAGAAAGAGAAGGAAAAGAAGAAACTGTTCCAATTATTTCCTGAAGTTTGGGGATTGTAAGCAAGCAGTCCTCCGGGGAGGGGGAGGTTTTGAAGCTGTCTCATGGGGAATAAACCTTGAATATTCTTCAGGTTAAGCATGCATTCTATGACTCCTGCCCAAGAGTCTGATCTAACTTGTCTCAACCAGCTCTTTATAGTTTTATAGCTAGTCCATCAGACTTGACTCATTGAAAGAGAGTGCAGGAAGGTCTGGAACCATTCCAGAAGTGGTCCCAGTCTCTTATTTTTCACACTTAGTTTCCTTCACTCTATCTTCTTCCTTCAAAGTGCACACATTTGCATATATGTGTATATACATGCATGCTCGTACATTAAACCATTGAGCGGTGTGTTTTTTAATAAAGTGCTTTGCTAAAAGAGCATTTTATTGTTGAAAGGTTGATTGGCTTAATTTTTCTGCTGCATCTTTATTGCTGAACCAAGATAGTTCAAGAAAAGGGCCATTAAAAAAATGAAGAGCCTGGCAATCTAAATTAGTCCAAAGATCCAGCATATGTGTGGTTCTCCACTGTTGATCCAGCATTACATTCATATAGTGGCCAANTAGGATTAGTTTGTGAGCCAGTACGTTCTTGGTCAGTCAATGGCTACGCTCGCGTCAAGACTGGAAAATGGAACCAGGACGGGGCGTGACAACTTTGGCTGACTTGATCTGATTGGGCAGGAATACAGTCTCCACCCATTCTGTGGATCCTCCATCTCCGTGCTGAGAAAAGGCGTTCAGGTAAGACAACGCCCCATTTAATTCCCATTAGCCCCAGACAAGATGACCTTTAAGTCGTGATTGAGAAATCCTGAATTAGAGTCATGTTTGCAATCCCTTTGTGTTACGGGAACTGTTTTATTAGATTTGCCTCTGTTTAGTTTCTTTAAAAAAAATTAACTCAGCCCTTTTCCTCCTCCTTGATTGCTCACACACAGTAATAATTAGCAATAAAAAACAGTTTCAACAAGCAGCCTGTGCCTTCAGAAATAAATTCCATATTAAAATAATGAAAAACCATGATGAGCTATTTAAAGTCCCAAAGGGACTATTCTAGTCCTACAGTGGGTGAGGGATTGTTATTTGGATGCATGCTGTGTTTTTGCATGGTTCACAGTTCAGTATAATCTCTTGAGATTGTTTTAGGGCTAACTGGAGTTTCTAAAGCAGTGTTTCTCAACCTTAGCTATTTTAAGATATGTGGACTTCATCCCCCAGAATTCCCCAGCCAGCATCTCTAGTTAGAAGGATTTGGAGAAGGATAACTTGGGGAAGAAACTCAACATTAAGAAAACCAAAATCATGGCATCCGGCCCTCTCAATTCCTGGCAAATAGATGGGGAAGAAATGGAGGTAGTGACAGATTTTATTTTCCTGGGCTCCAAGATCACCGCAGATGGGGACTGCAGCCAAGAAATTAAAAGACGCTTGCTCCTGGGGAGGAAAGCTATGGCAAATCTAGATAGCATACTAAAAAGCAGAGACATCACCCTGCCAACAAAAGTGCATATAGTCAAGGCCATGGTTTTCCCAGTTGCAATGTATGGCTGTGAAAGTTGGACCATAAGAAAGGCTGAGCAACAAAGAATTGAGGCCTTTGAACTATGGTGCTGGAGAAGACTCCTGCGAGTCCCTTGGACTGCAAGGCGGTCAAACCGGTCAGTCCTAGAAGAGATCAACCCCGACTGCTCTTTAGAAGGCCAGATCCTGAAGTTGAAACTCAAATACTTTGGCCACCTAATGAGAAGGAAGGACTCACTTGAAAAGGGACTAATGCTGGGAAAGATTGAGGGCAATAGAAGGGATGACAGAGAATGAGGTGGCTAGATGGAGTCACTGAAGCAGTAGGCGTGAGCTTAAATGAACTCCAGAAGATGGTAGAGGACAGGAAGACCTGGAGGAACGTTGTCCATGGGGTCACGATGGGTCGGACACGACTTTGCATCTAACAACAACAACAAACTTGGGGAAGACCTTGGTAAACAAGCAGCCTACTCAATCCAAGTAGATATTTCTGGGTTAAATGAGCCCAGGATGAACTGTGTCTAAGTTCACATCACATTTGCTTAGTACAAGGTTTCTGCTAAAACTTTCTGCAAGACAAGAACCATTCCTTGAAATTTGTATCAAAAGGCACATGGAACTCTGCTGCCATTATAATGAATAGACATTTAAACAGTATTAGAGCAGTTAGCTTGATCTGGAAGCAAGAGTTCAATGTGAATGTTCTTATTGCCTTCCAAGATAAAACTCCCGGGAGAATCTATGGCACAAATGATGTCACCAATAATACCTAGTTGAGTTTTACTCTAAAAAGGAATAGCAAGTTCTCTATTTTTTCCCAGATTTTTCACCCTTAGATAATTCAGAACTGTGCTAATTATGGGAAACTTTGGGCCCAATCCACTGGCCTTGAGATTGGTGGGGAGGATAAGGAGCTACCCCTTCTCTTTTCCCTTCTAATAGGGTCTTTGTATGGAACATATATGATTCTCTGTGCCATGTTTTGCATGCCTCATACTAAAGCAGCAATTTGATGCTGTTTTGGTGCAAAAATGGTGTGTCTCCCATTGTACAGGGAAAGTATTCTTTTGGACTTGGCAGTGAGAGCCCTGAACTAATTTCAATGCGGCGTTAAACTTGGTTTTTAATCCATACAAGCAAGATCAATTTTGCCAATAGCATATTGTCTTTGTATGACAGTCCCAGCTTCTGTTGTCAGTCATGTGTAGTGTACTTTATAAGTAGAAAGATTACTTTATGAAGCTGCTTACAGCCCCCCTTCATCCTTGCCTCATGGGAAAGCTAAGGTAGGGTAAATTTCTGGCCTTCCAAATGTTGCAGAACTGCATTTACTGTCACCCCAGCAAATGTTAGAGATGAAATAACAGTAGCAATATTTGGTGGACCATACGTGGCCGTCCATATTTGCTTTTAAGGTTAGGTACTAGAAAAGATTTGGAAGCTAAGCCTGGTACTTACTAAACCATAATGCCTGGATTCCCTGATCTTTGCTGTATGGAAATAGCAATAGCACTTAGACTTTACAACACTCTCTAAGTGGTTTACCGAGTCAGCGTTTTGTTCCCAACAATCTGGCTCCTCGTTTTACCGACCTTGGAAGGATGGAAGGCTGAGTCAATAATGGAGCAACTTCCTTAGTAGTGAGGGGAAAGCCCCCTGCGCTCGCCGATATCGGTGCTCTTGAAAGTCTGTTGGTTCTAACACCGAGCAGATTAAAAACTATTCTAAGGCTGCTCCGTAGCTCCCACTAAGTCCTAAGTAATAAATGTGATGTGTATCCTCACATTAAAATCTAGAAGGAAAGCAGAAGATAATACTTGTTTACGCTTCACTTTTATGCTCTGCACAGCCAGCAGAGGTCACAAGAGACTTGGGAATCCCTGAACACCTGCCAGAGAGAGAGAGAGAGAAAGAAAGAGAAGGAAAAGAAGAAACTGTTCCAATTATTTCCTGAAGTTTGGGGATTGTAAGCAAGCAGTCCCCCGGGGAGGGGGAGGTTTTGAAGCTGTCTCATGGGGAATAAACCTTGAATATTCTTCAGGTTAAGCATGCATTCTATGACTCCTGCCCAAGAGTCTGATCTAACTTGTCTCAACCAGCTCTTTATAGTTTTATATCTAGTTCATCAGACTTGACTCATTGAAAGAGAGTGCAGGAAGGTCTGGAACCATTCCAGAAGTGGTCCCAGTCTCTTATTTTTCACACTTAGTTTCCTTCACTCTATCTTCTTCCTTCAAAGTGCACACATTTGCATATATGTGTATATACATGCATGCTCGTACATTAAACCATTGAGCGGTGTGTTTTTTAATAAACTGCTTTGCTAAAAGAGCATTTTATTGTTGAAAGGTTGATTGGCTTAATTTTTCTGCTGCATCTTTATTGCTGAACCAAGATAGTTCAAGAAAAGGGCCATTAAAAAAATGAAGAGCCTGGCAATCTAAATTAGTCCAAAGATCCAGCATATGTGTGGTTCTCCACTGTTGATCCAGCATTACATTCATATAGTGGCCAAGCAAGATTTGAAAGTAGTATCTCCATAGCAACTTATACAGCAACTCATAGCAGGACGTGATCTCTCTTACTTGGGAATCTGGTTTGTGGCTTCTCATTCTGATAGCATAAGGAGGGGTTTTTTTTCCTGGCATTAAGAAAATCTTGGTTAAAATCTATACTTTCTTGCCGGTGATTTTTTTTTTTTTTTTTTTTTTGTCCTTTCTATATTGGGTTCCCACACCAACTCTGTGCCTTTCCTCACCCCTACTAGACTATCTTGCATGCTTTTCCTGCTCTGTCTTTTCCCAGGTTCTTTTGCCAGCACTCTGCCTACCTATCAGAGGTCGGAGGTCATGCTGTTTATCATGAGCAAAGTTCCGCTTCCTTCTCTGCATCACCCTGTAGACATGGGCAAAGCTGGGTGAGGACAACACTCTTTTTCACTCTTTAATCCCTTCTTTTTCGTTTTCCCTCCTCTCTTTTGATTTCCTATCCTTCAGTCTAGACTTCCCCAGTTTGAAACCCCTCTTAAGTATGTTGGATTACGATTCCATTATTATCACACTGTGATTGGCTGTGCTATCTAATAATTATAGCGGTATTATTAAATACCATAGGGGATGCCAATTTGGGGCAAGTTTTTTTCTCATCCTTCTGTTTTTTTTTACCCCTTCTTCCTTTCAAGATCATTTTAATAATTGTTTTTTTTTTAATAATAATTTTCTGTCTTAAGTGTCACAATGCAAAAATTGAATGGGAAGATATTTTAGTCTTAAAGAGCATATAATTTTGTCCAAAGAATCGTGTAATTCCTTGTCCATCTTCAGCTTCATCACATGTAATCCAAACAATTACTCATTAATTTCTAAGTCATATTTCATGTATCTCTATTTATGTAATTCTTTAATTGAAAAGAACAAAAAAGTGCAGGAAAGTTGTGTATGTTTTACCTACAAGATGTTTTCTAAACTCCCGTAATCTACCCAGCATGCCTATCTTAAACCTGTTTTAAAGAGGCAGCAGAAGAGAAAATGGAAGCTGGAAGTGAAGTATTTTGAAGGAACTGTTTAAAAATGTATTTTTCCACAACACTAATAGATCTGGATTTTTTATTTAAGATCATTTTATTTCTGAGTTGTGGAATCTATACTTATGCTGGGCTGCATCAGATTATCAAAAATATATAAGTTTCTGGGGAAGAGAACTTATTTCTGGGTTGTAACTTTTCTAGCTCATATAATTGAATGCTCCTTGATGTCAATGTCTTGTCAAAAGCCTATATAGACCACTGTTTTTCAGTCTTGGCCACATGAAGATGTATGGACTTCAACTCCTAGAATTCCCCAGCCAGCCCTGCTGGGTTGAAATCCATACATGTTCAAATGGCCATGGTTGAGAAACATTCTTACTAGCTTTCTTTGAATATGAATCAATAATAAGTTACAGTATATGAATCTCTATTACAATCAGAAAGGGATACAAGCCAAACATAGAGTATCAGTTAATTGAACTTTAGGTCAAAAAGGGCAATTTTCTTTACTCATATGTCACCCCAGACAGGATTATTAACATATTAGCATTTTCTGAGGAAGAAATAATATTCTGTCAAAAGAGAAGGAATCTTGTCTAGAAAATTCAGTGACCAAATTTAAGTCAAAGACTGGGAATCAACTCTGCTTAACAACCTTTGCCTTCTTCTGAAACTGTTTTCAATTTTCCAGTCTATCCTATAATCCTGGCATTTCTTGATAGTTTCCCATATCATTACTAACCAGGTCTGATCTACTATCCAGGCTTGGATTATTTGGATTAAACCAAAGTTAATTAGGCATCAAATCTTCCAACCCTAAATAAATATTTAATTTTTGACTAAAAGAGTAATTTCTGTTGTTGGCTGATCATAGGCCACTTCTTTCTACATAATGTGTCTTGCCAGAGGGTTGTGGGTTCTTTAGGGGGGGAGTAGGATACATAAAAAATTAGGAAGCATCAACTTATTTCTGAGTAGATTTTTACATGGAGATGTTGAAAGAGATTCAGTGTTTGAGTAGCTTGATGAAAAATCTGGGTTTTTTTTCAGATATGTCAATTGATAATAGAATGTCTGGCCCTTTATAATATCTAATGGCACATTAGAAGTCTATGTTGTGAAGAGCTTATCCATTCAGTTAGAAATTCCTGGCTCTTTAGATCAAGATGTTTTTCTTTCTTGGGGTTGGGTTGCAGCGGGGAGGGTGAGGGAAATGACTCTTTAATCTGACCAGTATTATCTTTTTCAAAATTTGTTCCTGGTGCTTATGTTGCCAGAGAAAAGGTTGATCCTATTTCTCAGTAATATAAAAAGCAATTAGTTGAAGAGGAATTGGCAATGAACAATTGAGTGGAAAAAGCAGCAATTTTTTTGAATAGGTATACGACATGAGTGAAGTTTTAGCAATAACCGTTAGGATGTTTTGCTGCATGGTGGGCAATCTGTAGTTCCTACATCCCTTTTCTGTAACCCATGGAGTTAAGAGGAAACTCTAGTCTAGACCTGCTAGAGATTGAAGGTACAATCTCCTTGTTCTTTCAAAATAGTGAAAGTGGTGGGAAAAACCAGTTGGTATGATGGCATTCTTCACCATACTCCATCCCCACTAGCACATCTGCTTTGGTGACCCTTTGCTCCTGTCTGCTTGCTTCACCCACATAACCACAGCAGGTTTAGATTTTCTCCACCCTGTGGCTAGAGGAATGTTATTTTGTTGCCTAATGATACATACTTATAAGAGGTTGTGTGTGTTTGGTTATGTTTCATACACAATTTCATTCCCAGCTGATGATTTTCTTATTCATCCTGTTCTGATTTTGGTTGGCCTTTGGTTTTGTAGGCTGTCTTTTTTTCCATGCGGCTTCAATCTTGAGTGTTTATCTGTTGTTGTTGTTGTTGTTTTTAGGGAGAACAGGAATCGATTGACGCAAATCATGTTGCTGAAATCTCTTCTGCAGGTATGTGACAGAGATGTTCCATTTTCATGTGAGGTTTGCAGAGAAAAATAGATACCACATTTGTGTAGGAAATAATGTACCTTTTGGCCTACTGAAACTCAAGTGTCTGTAACCTTTAATAAAATGGTGCATCATAGGATAAAACCTTTTGAACAAGGAATCTCAAATGTGCCCAAAATCCAGGACCTCTGACTCCCATGCAATCAAAATTTTAGGGATTTTATCAAATATTTATGGCATAACAATCATCATAAGCATTTTACGGTATAGTACAAAATGTCATAAAATAAGTCCTGTGGTCAATTCTCGATGTTTAACAGCTACACAGTTCAGCATGAGGTACTATCAAGGCAGATATATCTCTAAATATCTCTCTGAATTTTAAAGAATTTTTCCAGTATATTAGAAGTTCTGCCATTGTTGAAGGCACTGAGGAATCTGGTAAGGAAATATCTCTGAAACAATGGACATAAAGAGTCATGGCTTGTCTAGTAACACATTAAAACTAAACTAGGGTTAACAAAAGGCATTGGTTGTATTTCTACAACTTGCTGTGCCTACCCCTTGTATCCCACATGCTGAACTACAAATCATCCAGTGCCATTTTAACCTAGACTAACTGTATCTCTGTGATACAAATTAAATCTAGACAAATTAAGACTTTGAAAAAGAAATTAGGAACAATGTGAGAAGGTTGTTTTAGCAATATCTTGGCTACTCTAACTGTCATTATTATTGAGTGCATTGCAGACAAACTGCTGAGTATTGACTAATAGAGAAGTTCTCTATTGAACCTGCAGGTTTCCACTGGTTTCCAGTGCAGTAACATGCTCACAGCCCTTCCCAGCTCCTTCCTGGACAGGCTCTTGTCAGCTACATTAATGGAGGATGCAGATATTCGCCTTTTTGTTCTGCAGATTCTCATCAGCTTCATTGACCGCCATGAGAATAAGCACAAATTCCAGACAATCAGGTTTTCAGTCCATTTTTTTTTCTTGTGATAGAGAGGAGATGCTGCATGAGATGGGACAGTATGATAGATAATTTTGCTACAAACCATGTGAATACACATTGGTCTTCCTAAATAGAAACTGTATGATTTCCTGTTCACCGTTGTGATGGCTTTCTAACAAGTCTAATGATTATGGCATTTATTTGAACCAAAGTTTCAGTCAGCTATTCTGAATGTACAGATTAAATATTGCTATTATCAGAAAGAATAGAAATATATGCAAAGAATATTTATACAAAAAGTTGTTTTTTTCTTCTCCACTAATATTGCTCAGTGCTAGAATTTCCCTTGAATGCTATTTCATCATGATTGGCCAAGGGAATAATGCTGTCAATTGGTAATCACATAATAAACATAATAACATTGTGAATACATTCTGTCATTTTTCCAGGATGACTACATGGTGATGGTGCTGAGAGCACCAGATATATTTGTCCCAGTTACCTATTAATAAGAACTGTTTTGCAGTTGTTGTTTTGAATTAAAATTTGTGAGGGATTTAGGCTATGACTTATTTTGAAATACATGTACCCTTCCTTCACAAGATTTATTTACTGGAAATTTTCTTTGATGTATAACACCATTGTAATTTTACCATTCCCTTTGATGATTAGAAAGGGTAGACTGTGGAAAGAAAAAAATATGTTGTAGCCTTAGAGAAGGTAAAATATAAATGAATTTTTACTTTAAGGAGACTAGAAGCTGCTTCTTTATAACTTTTTCATTCTTTTCCTTTCTTTGTGGGGTTTTTTTTAGTAATGTTCTTACTTTTAGTACTTTATTTACTTACTTTCAGTAATTACGGTTCTTACTTTTATCTTTCAAAATTTATATTATTCCTATTTTGTTAAAAATTTCTTTAATAAAAATTATACATAAAAATGTAATTCCACCACTCCTTGAAATATCCTATGAGTTACTAAAAAGGAGGAGAGATGGACAATCTTCTCCACCCTTTTGTTATGGCCTGCTTCCACGTATACACATACCCACTTAATTTCTTTTCCTTTTTTTTTTCTGCACAGCACTATCAGTGATATCTCCATCCTGAAGCTGAAAGTGGACAAATGTTCACGCCAAGATACTGTCTTCATGAAAAAGGTATTAAGGACTTGCCAAACACGTCATTAAAAAAAAAAAGATAGGGACTGATTGGTTATATCACTAGTACTATATGATAAAAAAGTATCCTCTTGATCAAGGGTGTCAAACTGCCGGCCCACGGGCCGGTTGCATCATGCGGAGGACGCACCCACCCCAGCTCTAGCAATGCAAAAAAAGTCACGATACGTCACGACGCATCACGTGACACGGCGAGTTTGACACCCGTGCCCTTGATCATGCTAAAGTAGTGTGGAAG
This sequence comes from Protobothrops mucrosquamatus, assembly GCF_001527695.2. Lineage (NCBI taxonomy): Eukaryota > Metazoa > Chordata > Lepidosauria > Squamata > Viperidae > Protobothrops > Protobothrops mucrosquamatus. The sequence continues at coordinate 413,864 of NW_015387270.1, read as the reverse complement.
CATTGCTTTCAATACCTCAATTAAATTAAAGAGCTATTGTTATATTTTTTCACAGCACTCCCAGCAGCTGTATCGACACATGTATTTCACTTGCAAGGAAGACAATAATGGGCATACTCACTATGAGGCTCTCTACAGTCTGCTGGCACTCATCAGTATTGAACTGGCCAATGAAGAGGTGGTAGTGGACCTCATCCGGTTGGTTCTGGCCATACAGGTATGTGCACACTGAAGAATCTTCCAAGTCCCTAGTAGGGAGGACAGAAAGGAACCTTCAAGGAAGACAAGATCACATCTCAGATGATAAATTGCAAACAGGTTTATAAGGGCTGCTACTAAACTTAGATATGGAAGGTGACTTATAAACCTGTCTTTTCACTAGCAATAGCCTTAAGATGCTGCCCCAGAATTTTTCAAATGCTGACAGTGACACTGAGATCAGTGAAACAATTTATATTTCTTTTACAATTTGTTCCTGCTCAGACTTAAGACTAATTAAGCAAATGTGCACATCTACCCCTCCTGCTTCAGACAAATTGTATTGATTGCAAAAATGCAGCAGGTGTTGTGGACTTGTGTTGATGTGCTGCAACAAATCCAAGCAAAGAAAAGAAGTCTTGATAACTCTGATATAAGTTTTGCCTCAACATCTTTAAGGTATGTTCCTGGAGAAATTGACAAAAATGAATTCTAAATACTCTAATCCCTTCGAAATCAGTTTCCCCTGCCAGATGCATTGAACTGCAATTCATGTCCTGATTTTAGCCTTACACATCTGGAGGGCAAAAGCTGGTGAACCCGTCTTTTATGATTTGTTAACTACTATACTTTTTAGCCTATTGGATCTAAAAGTGAAATGTGCCTCAGAGGTCATAGGGACACAAATGTATTACCTCTCTGCAATTCATTAAATAAACGTGCCTTTTCTTGGGATTTTCTTTTTTGCCTTTGAATCCAAAGTGATACATAGCCCTCTTCAACATACCCTGCAGATCTGTATCACAAACACCCACTGCCTCCTTTTGCATATGGTATCTTTGGCACAGGAGTCAACTGATATGGCAGAATGACAAGTGAATAGAAATAGAGCAGGCAGCAGCCATGGCTATGGAACTTTTTGCACAGATACATCTGGTGCATCACTTGCATCCTTTCCTGGACCAGAAGGCCTTGCTCACTGTCACTGGTGCCTTGGTGACTTCCCATTTGGATTATTGCAATGCACTCTGTATGGGGCTACCCTTGAAGACCATCCTGCAACTTCAACTGGTCCAGCATAAAGCAGCAGACACAGTAATGGGGACCCCTAGGTTTGCCCAAGTAATGCTTTGTGCAAGCTGCACTGGCTTCCACTTTCTTCCCACATGCAACTCAAGGTGCTAGTTAAAGCATATCACATGGCAATAGAATATAACACAAGGCCAGGTTACCTGCAGGACCACCTTTCTCTACCAGGCCAGATACGGTGGGCACATTCCTGGGCCCTTCCCCTAAATATTGCCATCTGATGGGAGTTCAGAAGTGTGCCTTTTCTGTGGCAGCCTCTGCTCTATGGAACACTCTGTCCACTGAGGTTCTACCCTCCTAGTCTTCCATTGGGCTTTGAAGACCTGGCTTTTCCCCTAAGCTCTGGGATAAGGATTGGATGACTAGAAATTAGAAGTTTGACTGGGCGCCAGGTTTATGTTGTTTTTAATGTTTCAGTGCGTTTAGTTTTATAGTTTTAATATGTTGCTTTAGCTTTTGATTTGAGAGCCACCCAGCATTGGTTAGAAGATGGGCTGCTATGTAAATCTTTTAAATAAATAAATATGTCCCTCTCCCATATGCCACACACCCATATTTGCTCTTCTTCACATGTATTTAGACTCCATCTGATTATAAAAGTATTTATTTAATGCAATTTAATACATTTTAGAAGCTGCCTGAATCCAAATGACTCTGGCTGGCTTCTGTTTTTTAAAAGTAGGAAAAACTTAAAAAGAAACAGATCACAAGCATGCAATGTGGGAAGAGGTCAAGTATGCATGGTTGTTTTTTATTCCAGCCCTTCTTGGATTCATTAGATTCCTTGAAGAAGCAATTTGCAAGAGTTTCTTGCATGTACTTTATATAAAGAGTTGGATCTATTAGACAATTCCTGCCAATTACTGTAAAATACTCTTGAATTCTAACAATATAGTTTAATTCAAACCACAAAGATAAAGCATATTAATTTCAAAAGAAAAAAGAAAAATATTGTTAATAAATTAGGGTAGTTGGGACAGTTTTGATCTGTTAAAATAAAGTTGATAAAGGAACTAATCTAATGCATGCTCAGGTTCAATAATAATTGTACCCACAGAGCTAGATTTTGTAGGAGGAAAGGGCCTCAACTGCCTCTCTCTTCCGGGTCTACACATCCTAGCTCCTTAGTGTTGTCATCACTTGTCTACTAGAACAGTGGTTCTCAACCTGTGGGTCGGGACCCCATTTGGGGTTGATCGACCATTTCACGGGGATCGCCAAGCAAGGCTGTCCGCCATTTTTTTTGTCCGCCATTTTTTTTTGTCCGCCATTTTTTTCCCCTTTTCCGGCGGGTGCCTTACCTCCCTTGGGCTGGGCCAGCTGGTGGTCGGCTTGCTCCGTCTCTGCTGCTTGCCAGCTACGCCTCGGCCGGCGCAGGGGGCGGAACCATGCATGCGTGGCGCTCCCGGGCAGGGAAAGTCCTCGACTTACGACCAGTTTAGTCCTCGACTTACGACCGGTTGGGGTCGCGGCATTAAAAAGGTTGAGAACCACTGTACTAGAAGATGACTACTCCTGGTGTCCTCCCCCTAGGCCTCGTGTGTGAGCTAGAGACCCATAGTCCTTGTGCCTTACTGGAAAGTAAAAGAACCAAATGATATATTACAGGTACTCCTTGTTTTGTGACCACAAGTGACCGGCAGTATCATTAAATGAAGCAGTCGCTACTTGAAACCATGATTGGACTTATAACCTTACTTCAGCTTTCCTTTGCTTTACAGATGTACGAAGGTCATAAATGCGACGACTGGTCACAAAGTTACTTTTTCATCACCATCATAACTATGAGCAGTTGCTAAATGAAGCAGTCGCTAAATGAGGACTATCTGTAATAAAAAGGAAATAGATTTTATAGCACCACTCCTAGCCCTATCTTCCCCAAAAGGGAAACCCAGCCCCTTTGCTTTGAAAGAGAGATCAATCCCATCACAAGCACAAAATCCAGAAGTGATTTCCAAATGAAAATAAAATTAAATATGTTCTTTTCTTTAAATAAAGCAATCAATTTGACCATCTCTTTTTTTCTTGCTGTGGAAAATAGTATATATTTCTGTTTGCACTTATTAATCTTTATAGGCTATCATCATTTATATTAGCAAAATTCACTATATTCTTTCAAATTCTTTGACCATAAAGGTAAAAAAATCTTTTTCTGATAAACTAATAAAAAAATTGATACTAAAAGAGATCAATCCTAGTAATAAGTAGAATCAAAATTAAATTTAATCATGCACGTCATATTAAAAGTAAACATGCAGCATTTCTATCTAATTTTTACCCATCCTTTCAAAGATAGCATTTTTCCTGAAACATATTTTCCTCAATTCTTCTTGAATCCTCCCGGATTTAGGCCAGTTAATTCTGAGGCCATTCCCAACTACTGCCTTGGTTTATAAAAAAAGATTTTTTTTTCTTTCTCTTTGATGGGATTTGGATTATTGGCTTTATATACCTTCAGGCTCTGATGCCGATACAGATTCTATATCCAAGATGAGTGCAGGTAAACTGAAACTCAGACATGTCTGGCTGTCCACAACTTACTCCAGAAGTTGTGAATGCTCCAACACTGGAAGTTTTTAAGAAAAGACTGGACAACCATTTGTCTGAAATGGTATAGGGTTTCCTGCCTGAGCAGGGGGTTGGACTAGAAGACCTCCAAGGTCCATTCCAACTTTATTATTATTGTTGTTGTTGTTGTTGTTACATGGGGGTTGGGGGAGCTTGCTTGTTCTTTCACTACAATGCTGTCTGTCCTCTTTGCAGGAATTGGCCCAGGTGAACGAGGATAACCTGCCATTGTACAGCCGCTGTGCCCTGTATGCCCTTGGAGCAGCCTACCTGAACCTGATCAGCCAATTGACCACTGTGCCTGCCTTTTGCCAGCATATTCATGAGGTCTGCACTTGGCCTTACATTTGCTTATATTTCCTTTATCTGGTTTTTTTTTCCTATCAGGAAACCTCCTTCAGACTGGTACAAACAGATTGGTTCAGATTTCTAGAAGCTGCAGTCCAAAACATTTGGAGTACACAGGGTTGGGGAAACCTGTCATAAGAATATGAAGTCTCAGCACTCCATATCCTGTAAAAACCAGTGGGATTTTTAGGGAACCCACAAGCAGGACTTTCCCTTTTGTGATCCCCAGCTATGCTAGGTGAACTACCTACAACCTCAAAGTACTCATATCTATCAGACATTTCTGGACTAAACCCATCCACCCAAAGCCTTGCTGGACATTTCCTGAAAAGTGTGTCTGTGTCTCCTCTGTCTCTCTTCTCGCTGCCTCTCAACATATGATGCAGAATGATCACACTAAGTGGTTTCCTGCCATTCCATCACTGCCTATGTCATATGGAAGAAAGTGATTCTGAAGCACCAACTTTATCAACTTTCAGCAAGATGTAATTAAGGACTGTGTATATAAGTGCCTTTATTAACAACTGCATATTGGAAATTGTCACCAGGCTCCCAGATTCAATATACTGAAAACTCAATTTGCTACCCAGTAGTACTAATCAGGAGATTCCTGAATAGCAGTGCTTTCTTAACTCTAATTCATTCTGTGCAATCTTAGTCCTGCACTGGACCAATGATGGCATCCAGTAATATTTAGACATACATTAGAGATTAGTATTGATGAAGTCACAAGCAATTGTACCTGGTGGTCATGTCGCAATACTTGCTCATACTTACTATGGCCATATCTCTGAGAAACCCAGAGAAGGGGAGCTTATTAGAGCTGCCAGGCAGAGCATCCAAAGATAATACTGATATCTGATTGGATAAAATCTGATATTTGTTATACCGTGTTTCCCCGAAAATAAGGCCTACCCCAAAAATAAGCCCTAGTTTTGGGGCCAGGCACACACCTAAAAATCAAGATAGGGTGGAGGGGAGCTGCCCCACACGCCTCGCACCCATTTACCTTGCAGTCAGGCCTCTCCTCACTGGCCCACTTCTTCTGAGGTGTCTTCTGCAGTCAGGCCTACATTTCTCAATCACAGGCCTTTCCAGAAGGCCACTGCAGCCGAGAACCGAGCTATGGATTGAATCCATAGCTCGGTTCTTGGCTGCATAGGCCTTTTGGAAAGGCCTGACTGCAAAATGCAGGCCGGAATGCAGCTGCGGAATGAAGCTGCTCCTTCGGCTCCAGTAGAAGTGGACCTACTGGGTCAAGCTGTCAGTACTGGAGGTGTAAGACATCCCCCCAAAATAAGACCTGGTGCCTCTTTTGGAGGTAAAAAAAAAAGACCCAGTCTTATTTTTTGGGGAAACACGGTAGTGGGAACTGAGCACACCAAGTTGGTAAAAAAGTCTTGTATTTTTCTTCTCTCCAGGTTATAGAGATGAGGAAAAAGGAGGCTCCCTACTTGCTCCCTGAAGGTGTCTTCATAGAGAAACCCAGGTATGAGAGCCATTGTTAGCTTAAAATACATTGAATATATCCTCTGTAATTTAGATCAGTACTTTTCAACCTTAGTAATTTTAAGATGTATGGGCTTCAACTTCAGAATTGAATTGCTGGCTGGGGGAATTCTGAGAGTTGCTCTGCACATCTTAAAATCGATAAGATTGAGAAATCTTAGTTTAGATAATGCTTGGAACAAGTGGGCTTTTCAACCGACTTAATTATTCCATCATTTGCTTCCAGCTCTGTTTTCCACATTTGTCCTTCCTTCCCTGGAGACCATTTGCTGAGTGATATGGGTACTTGGGGAGTCATTGGGACAGTCATGTATTGTTTCTCTTGCTTTGACCCAAAGGCTGTCACGGAACCTGGATCACCTTGGCCCCGAAATCCTCTTCCGGCAAAGCAAGATCAGTGAAGTGCTGGGAGGGAGTGGCTACAATTCAGATAGACTCAGCACACCTTACATCCCTCAGCTGACAGGTATGAGGGCAATGGGTCATATATTTTCTCTACTGAAGAATTTTATCATTACTTTTCAGAGCAAATTTCTGTTGTGTTATGACTTAAAAGTATTCCAAAAAGTCAAATTGATGATGGTTGATTCTTCATTGTTGTCTTTGTGCTTCATACAGCTGGGCTTTGGGCTCAAATACAGCAGAATTGTGTTTCATTTATCCCTCTTGATTTTAATATATTTGCTGAAGGAATAGCCTTCTGCCATCTCTAAATCTAGGTGGCCCTAGCATCTTCAGCTACTTGGTCTTGATAGGATTGAGTCAGAGACAGTTCCTTCCCAGCCAGACCCATGTAGTTCCAGACACTCGAATAGAACCTCAAAAGCCTCTTTTGGCCAACCTAACATTGGCAGATATAATTAATCAAATCTCAAACTGGCATATAATTTCACCCAGCTATTCCATGTAGATATTGAATAAAAAGTAAGAAAGAGTTGCCCTGTGGTAATCTGCAAAGGAGGAACCCAGGGAGTGGCCTCTTTCCACCTGCACCCCCACCCCCAATTGTGAGAAGCACAGAGGACACAAGATTGTTCTTTGTAACTCTGGTTCTTCAAGAATAATAACAGAATAACAGAGTTGAAAGGGATCTTGGAGAGATTCTAGTTTTCTAGACTTCTAGACTAGTCTGTACTTACACAGCCCACTCTCTCTATCAACCATGGCTTTCTGATGGAAAATTGGTGAGCTGAATTCAATTCCTTGCATTTGCCCAAGAACGGAAGAGAGGATGAGAGGCTTTTTAGCTAGTACAATAAAATGAAGGTTGTCTTTTCCTGCTTAAGACTTAGCTGAACAACATTCCAGAAAATGCTTTTTGAAGGCACAGAATTCAATTATGCAGCCTACTTGAAAAACTGCAGTTAACAGGAACAAACTCTTCTCTTTCTATATGTAATAAAGCACTTCGGGAGTAGCAAAACCAGAAATAACTTAAGCAGACCATCAATTTTGGATAAATTATGCAATGTGCTCATTTTGCTTCATCCAGTGTTATTTGTTGTGTAGGGTTTGAGTTGCACAGCAACATCACTTTATTTTTAACTCTTACATTTACAGGGTATCCATTGCATTCTTTCTTACCCATGTTTTACTAAACATTTGCAATTTTCCTCTTATAGTTTTCTAAACTTTCTGGGTCTCTCACCCAAACAGAAAAAAGTGAAACAAAGTTGCATGGTCTATCAATCTCAAGAACTGTGTGTTGTTGCTTCATAGTGTCTTACTAGGAGGGGCACAGCTCTGAGAATAGGCAAGGATTGGAAAGTCATTGTGCCTTTGAAATCATCTAGCACTACTGGTTTAGAAGCAATGTTCATAGTTGCTTTGCATAGTCACACTTATTCTTATATAAACATTGGTTCAGATTTGAGGAAATATCCTCAGTGGTTTGTAATTTTGCCTAAAGATAAGCCATTCTGAAAGCAAGGTATACTTAAAAAACTTCAAGGAAACTTGAAGATTTTGTAATTATAACTAATTCCTAAAACAAAGCACTTGCCTAGGCTTTAAAATGTACTATTGGTGGCACCTTTCATTGTCACAAGTTGGCCTATCTTTTAGGAGTGTTCTATGCTTATAAACTTCCTCATTGTTCTGCTTAAAACAGTCCTCTCAGTGGTCCCAATGGTACAAATAACACGCTCACAGTATTTTTGAATTAAAGGATTACAAGCAAAAGGACTAAGAAATTAAAGCAAGCTCTCATTGTCTTGGAAATGCATGCTCCACAATTTAAGTAATAACCTTATAACTATAATTATTTTGGCTGTAACTGTAGCCAACAATCTCAAAGACAGCAGATAAAGGAAGCTGGACTAGGATGAACCAGTACTCAACTCATTGATAGGATTCACGCAACATGCCAAACTAAGCAAAAATCAGGTTGGTTAGTGATTCAACCTATTATGGGAACTCAGTACCTTACTATCTTGAAATAGGCTGTCACGTTGAGTCATAATATGGTTTATGCTTTTGTATATAAATGTTCAATTATGTTTTGTTAACTCATATTAAGAGTTTAGCATATTGTAGAAATCCAGCCTCTCTAAGGCAGCATGTGTTTATTTATCAATCACTGTCACAGTACAATTTAAGGAAACCAGGGCCAAATAATTCCTCTTGCTTTATAATTCCCTACAAAATGCTAGAAACATAACGTTTCCAGCTGGGAAAGAAAATGATTTTATCTCCCTTTCCCTTTTAGATGAAGACAGATTGTCTAAGAGGAGGAGTATTGGAGAGACCATCTCTCTACAAGTTGAAATGGAATCCAGAAATAGCCCTGAGAAAGAAGAGGTATGCCATTCTCAATGTATCCTTTTTTGGCTAGGCTCAGCAAGGATAAATTGAATGAGAAATGGATGGTTGGGAACCTGGTACCAGTCTTGTCAGGTCCTTTTTACTTTATTCTGAACTCTTCACAACATTGCTAATATTCTTTGAAATGCTATTTTATTTTGTACCTATCACAGGGCACTTTTTTAAGGACCTAACTAGACTGGTACCAGGTTCCCAACCATCCATTTCTCATTCTGGTTTATTGAATTCACTTGTCCAGGCAATAAGAAATGAAAAGCTTTAAAACATAATCTGTAACAGCAACTTGGTTAGAAAAGGGTTTCCTTCATCCCATATGTTTCTTTATTGGTTATGTTGAATTAGATTTCCAAATTCAAATTTTTAAGGCAATATGAATTGCATCCCAGGTACCAAAGGAACATTGATGGTGTTAGTAAATTGTCTCTAACAGTGCTTCAAGCTCTAAGCACATAGCGCTTATAACTAGTATCCTGAATAACGGAAAGCTGGCTTCCTATAATCGTCTCGACTGTCCTTATCACTCTCTGTATGGACCTTCTATCTGAGGCACTGCTACCACCAAACCAAACAGTGATGCAGTTTGTTAAAACACTCTCAATCATGGTTCTGTAAAAAGTGGCCAGGGCAGAAAGAGAGATGTGCTCTCCTCATCCAATGCAACAAATGCAAACGCTGGTTTGCATGCTTCACTAAAGATAACGTATGAAGAGACAAAGTCAGATTGTTAGTTGTCTGTACCCCCAGGTACTTAATACTATTGACCACCTCCACAGCTGCAGCCTTGATACAAAGTGGAGTATGACTATGCTGGCTCTTTCTAAAATCAACAATGATCTCCTTTGTTTTATTAACATTCAAAGCTCCGTTATTTTTATTACACCAGTCTACCAAAGCCTTCACCTCCTCCCTATAAGAATCTTCATTATCATCCCAAATAAGACCCGCCACTGCCATGTCATCCACATACTTCACAATATGATTCATAGCAGATTTGGCACAGCAGTCATGGGTCATCAAGGTGATAGATTACAGTTGAATATTAAGGGGGGAGACTGGTAGTAGAAGGAATTCATCAATCAGTTCTCCAAAGAGATGGTTAACACACCAGTTTGCTGAATGTGTTCATATAGAGACTGAATATCTTGTTGTAGATGCTTTAATTAGGATTCTTGCACAGATAACAAATTGGGCTGAATGGTCTAAATGGCTTTTTCAATTCTGTGATTTGATGGAAAGTTAATCTAAGTGAAAATCTGTATTTATAGTAGCAATAAATCAGGAGTCTGGCAGCACCATTTCTGACTCACAGATTTTAATAAAAGACATAAGCTTTTATGAGTTGCAACTCACTTCATCAGATGTGTAGAGGTGCTGCCACATAGCTTCTGATTTTATGGTAGGTCAAGGATAAAAACTTTTAATTCTAGATAACTCTCAGTGATTTTTTCTTCCTTCAAATTGGTCAGCAGACCACTTGGGTAAGCATTTATGAAATGCCAAATGTTTTTTTATTCTGGCATGTAAAAACAAGGCTAGTGAACTTTCAGATCATTGATATTGTGCTTATCCATCTGTTTTTGTTCTGAATCTGTCATACTTGTATGTTCTTAGCTACACGACAGTTCATAGAAGGATGAGAATTAACCTTTTAAAACAAATGCTTTTCATTCATTAAACAAACTCCATAGTAGGATTTAAGAAAAGAAAATAATGGACTGCTTACCAAATCCTAACCAAATGTATGAAGCATGGATTCTAATACCTTGGGCCACCTGGAAGTTTGGCATGCAGCAAGGAGGAATGTTTTGGGCATGTGGCAGAATTGTTTGGAAAAGAGGTTTAGCTAGAGGGGTGCAAAACAGACAAGAATATAGAAAAGGGGATTTATCATTTATTTATATTCTTAGGATAATACATTATACAGATTATTCATTTGATGAGGTAGTTCAATTTTTCTTCTATTAAATAAAGTTTCTTTATGACTAATATTCCTTTAAAGTTGGATGTCTTTCTAAACCTCTTGTCAGATTTTAATATGCCTAGTTTCTAACATACTCTTTCTCTGCCATTGTTTGTGTTCTTCTTCCCATCAATCCCCCAAAGAGAGCACCAGCTGAAGAGATCACATATGAAACCCTCAAGAAAGCAATTGGTAAGTCTTTTCATGGCAACACAATTGGCCTGCGGTACTATTTCAGCTAAAACTAGATTGACTGGGGGGAAGGGAGCTTTGAAAATCTCTGATCTAATTATCTCCCTCCACCCTTTTCCTATTCTATATATATGCATCCCAGACTAATAGCACAGCAATTAAAACAACTGAAAATTAAGACAAACTCTGCTTTCATCCTAAGCCAGGAAGCTGAACTCAAGTTTAAATGGGCAGGATTTTAATCCTACTCCTCCCCAGTCATTAATTTCTCTTGCTTTCTTGTTAGTCGACAGTGTTGCTGTGGAGGAACAAGAGAGGGAAAGGCGGCGGCAGGTGGTTGAAAAATTCCAGAAAGCTCCCTTTGAAGAAATTGCAGCTCATTGTGGGGCCCGAGTAAGTATCAGGGCTTCCTATTGTGTCCCCTCTCTCCTGCTCTGCTTGCCTATATTGTTTCCCTTGGTATATACCAGTGGTGGCGAACCTATGGCACGGGTGCCAGAGGCGGCACTCAGAGCCCTCTCTGTCGGCATGCGCGCCGTCGCCCCAGTCCTAGGCCTTCAGCTGGGTTTTATAAAACCTTTTCGCTTTAGGCCTCTGCTGCCGTGTGCCCCAAAAAAAAAAAAAGGTTCAATCAATCAGTCAATTTCAACTTCTCGCGGGAAAAAAAAAGATCTCGCAAAGTTGGAATTGATTGATTGAACATTTTAGTCCCACCCAGTCTGCCGTTACCATCGCAGCCACGCCTACCCAATGGGCCATGCCCACCCAATGGGCCACACCCATCCAATGGGCCACACCCACCCAGCACCCGACGATGCATAAGTGGGTTTTGGGTTGCAGTTTGGGCACTCGGTCTCTAAAAGGTTTGCCATCACTGGTATATACTGAGGAACAGTCCTCATACAGAGGATAGCATATCTTGAAATAAGTAGGATAGATTGAATAATGAAATCATACCACATGGCAATAGAAGAGAAATGTGTTGTATTTGTATTGTAACTTATTCTTGATGCTTCTTTATGTATTGATTCAGCTTGATAAACGCTGAATAAGATTATTTTTCTTATTTTGCTTGCTCATACAGATCAGTAACAATGTTTTACAGGTTGTAGAATGGCCAAAGTGAACCATCATCATGTTTCCTCAGTTATGATGTCACCTCAGTCCTATTGCAGTCCACTGCTAAGACAAGCTGAAATAGTTTTAGTTGTTCCAGAATGGAAGTGGTGTTTTTTGTGCTAGGTCAGCACAGACAATCTATGCAGACAATATAGGGTGTATGGAAGAGGCAGCTTGAAATGAAGCGATTTTGCATCAACATTCTACAATATTATTAAAAGAGAATTTTTTCCCTTATTTTGACACTGTCCAAGGATAACCTCATGCTGTATGACATCTGTTTTGGGCACACACAGTCCCACGTATCTGTTCAAATATTTGAGCAGGTAGAAAAGATGTCTGCATAAAATTTGTTTCCTCCATATTTGTACCCTAATCTTTCACAGCAATAAAGACAACGTGGTGCTTTCTGTAAATTCTAATCCTGGACAAATTAAGGAAAGCAACTGATGAAATCCCCAGGTTACTGAATCTTGCTCCTGTTTTGAAACACATTTCTAGAGTTCTTTTAAAGAGCACTAAAATGCTCTAGTTTTGAAGGAGCTTGTGTAAGATATGACACGTGCTTCAGAACACACCAGTAACCTGCAAAATCAGATATCTAGTCACTCCTACAACCCAGCCCACATATATATGGAGGGTAGTGCCAAGTGATGTGTTTGTGTGTGTGCTCAGAGCAATGTGAATTGGCCAATAGGTGCTGAGCAAATTCCACCTTCTGATCAAGTCAACTGCATTGTTGATAAGTGTGCTAGATCTTGTCCATAACAAAGACTTTGTAGGGAGACAAAAGAAGTCAAAAAAATGAAGTCATAATAAGAGGCAATTTGTCAAAAACCATTATCAGAAGGGGGGAGTCCCATAGTTCAGTGTTTTCTCATTTTCACTGAATATGCAGAGCAATTAAACTGCAGACCCTGGCAATGCAGCATTTCTCTCTAGAGCAATTAGGGGTGTGTGGGGAGGACCTTATAATGATCAAGAACCACACATCATTTTGAGGAGGTGAGGAGGTACAAAGTAGATGGTGCCGTAAAGATTGCTTGTGGGCCTGTGTTGAGAGAACAAAGGGGAGAAAAATGTCTTGCTGTCTGGCACCCAAAAGAGCTGCTGCCTTTCCAGATAGATTCTTACCCAAAGCCATTAAGAGTCTGGTTTGGTGTAAGCAACTTCCTCTATTCATCAAATTAGTTTTAAGATCAAGATGTTGGTTAAATAGACATTTTCTTATTCATGGGGTCTGAAGTGCTCAGGTCAGGCAGTTTGAGTTGCAGTTCTCAGGATTCCATTTTCAAACTGGAAGATCTATGAGTATAGTTTAATTTTCAACTTTTTAAATTGTCCAAATGTTGATCATAACAATGGATTGTTATTCTGGTGTCATAAATTAAATCACCATCATCCCCAAAATTAAAATGCCTAAGATGAATAAAATAAAAGATTTTTCCAAAGTGCTTCTACTTACTCTGAAATAAGATATCGCTAGTGCCACTGGAATTGCAGAGCTACCCATGAAAGGGGATCCACTCTAGGTTGGGGAGGGAGAATTGTAGTAAATTTAATTTAAAGGATTTTGTTATAGTGTCATTAAAAAATAAATAGAATTTGATGCAAACTCTTATGAAAAATCCCTTTGTGTTCATTACAAAGTGACTTTCCACTTGCAGTACTTAAAATCAATGTGATATTCTTATTGCAGGCAACTCTACTACAGAGCAAGCTCAACCAGATTTTTGAGATCACAATACGGTAAGGGAAGGTGACATAACTTTCTCCTTAGGGATATCCAGGCAGCAGATTGCTAGCAGAAATAGCAATTATAGTGGTTCATCAAGACAGCAAGATTGGCAATAAAGGACCTGAATCGATCTGAAGTAAGTAAGGGTGCTTTAGATCCTCTGTAGGAATTCTCTTCAGCCAATTGGCTTCTTCCTAAAGAACACTTGCCTTTTATGGGATCCTACAGCAGCTAGGTGGTTCAAGGAAAATCTCTATTTTTTATTTATTTATTTATTTATTGGCTGTTTGTAGCATCTAGTAACAATGGGTTCCACCAAATACTCGAGCTTCTGCAAAGAAACATTAGGTGCCCAAAGGTTTGTCATTGTAGAGATCACAGCCCCAAGAAGCCAACTTTTCAGACTTTTCCCTTTACCAACATGTTAGTATGATTCATAATCTATATGGGATGGGGAGGTAGGAAAGCTTTCCTAGTTCCTCAAATAATGATGTATTGCTCTTGCTTCTTGCTCTTCCTTTCCAGTTGGTGAAACAAAGTTTCCCACCTCATTCTGTAGTTTAGTTTTTGGGATAGTTGCTATTTTCATTTTCTCTTAGATGTCTTATACCTTCCTGTCCTTACATGCTTGTTTTCCTGTCTTCCTGTTCCCCCTCCATTGCAGACCCCCTCCCAGTCCTTCTGGAACCATCACAGCTGCTTATGGCCAGCCTCAGAACCATTCCATCCCAGTGTATGAGATGAAGTTCCCGGATCTGTGTGTCTACTGAGAGCCAGACTGCATGCCAAGACGAAGCTGAGCAACAAATCCTCCAGAACCATGCTGAATGCTATCATGGCGCCTTTGTGAGCTACAGGGAGCTCCCTGGGCCAGGAAGCAGCCACTCAACATCCCTTTCAAGCAAGAGGGTTGGACACCTCCCTTAGAGTCCACTCACTTGGTTTCTCTTCCTTCTTCGTGATCAACCCGTGTTCAGTCATGATAAAAGCCACAAAGTGCGTCCCCAGAGCCTTTTATAGACTGTGGGAAAAGGTGGCAAATTGTTTTGCTTCCCTTTTCTAGAAGCTGTTTTAATAGTGTTGAAGAATTGAATCTCTCTCTCTCTGGTAAAAGCGAGTGTTGATAATCCATTACATAAAATGAATTTATTCTCTGTGGGTTTGTCTCATTTATGTTATGTGTGTGGTTCCTTCTTCAGAGTAATTCCCTTGGATTTTCTTCCTCTTGTCTCCTCTCCTCTCCCTTCTCATAATTGAAATTTTACTCTTCTTTTCAAATGTTCTAATGAAAGGAAGGGCACTTTTTGGTGCCAGGGTGTGTACTTAATCTTTTGGAGAACATGATGGTACAAGGCCATGCCACATAGGTAGGCTTTCAGGTGCATTCTTTTGGCAATGTTAAGAGTATTTAATGCTCTTCCTTCATTAACCTGTGTGTTAAACCTCATAATGGCAGGAAGGATTTTTAGCAAGGTGAGGGAGAGGTTTAAATAAACCAAGATGATAATAGACACGCTGCTCCTTCTCTTAAACCCATTATCCTTTTTAACAAGTGGTACTTTAGTTGTACTGTTGTAGGCTCCATCCTGACTTGGTTGAAGTTCCACATGCTATTAAATGGGGGGAGCATGATTGAAGGCTTGCACACAATCCTGAGGCCTCAAATTGCCCTTCTCTAATTTTTAAAATGTGCAGAAAACTGTTCCACTCTAATGAAAAAGAAAACATTGACGCATATTGTTTGGGAGGAACAAAGAGAAAGTAAACTACAGGGAGGAGCTGCAGGAAATGTGCTGCTCATTAAATGTTCAGCTGTGGCAAAAATAGCAACTTTTTGAAACTAAAGGAGGGTTTTTTGCTGCAAAGATGATCATCCATATGGAGAAAAATATTCTTTCCAGGCCTTGTGGTTTCTACAAAGGAGTAGAAGATGGATATGACCAGGAATTATTGTCCTGTTCACGGGAATGTATTCCTAACCAAGATTACACAAAAATTGTGAAATGTATATTATGATGTCACAACACCTCTGACTTTTCATATTAGTGTTACAACTTTGCATACAAGTAAAGATGGCAGAATTTGCATCAAAACATTATGATCCATATTTCACTGGTTGCCATGCTCTTTCCTGCAGACCCGTATAGTCCTGATCCAAGTAAATTCTATCTGTCTGCTGTGATATTTGCACACAGTAAATCTGCCTGTCTGCCTAACATTATAATGTCATTCTGTTCATTCTATGACTAAATGCCTGAAGATTCCCTCAAAGAGACGAAGAGATTAAGAAAAGTGAATTTTTAGATACTTAGGAAACATTTTCCATCCCTTGAAAAGTTATTTCTTGGCCTGAAACATCAGAGCAATTGGGTACAAACTTGCCAGAATTCCTACAATTTCAATTTCAAATACAGAATTATGAATTGAGCTAGTGGCAAAATGTAATGATGGGCTTCAATAATAGTGCCTATACACAAGTTCCCAGTTCAATTCTTGACTGTTGCCACCTATAAAAATATTCTATTCTGCTTAAGATTTTAGAGCAATCATTTGCTAGAAGGCTCTCTTCCACTCTATTTTTCCAGAACACCAGCCAAGTTTACCCTTATGTTTTTTTCCTGGACTGATAGGCTATAAACAGCCATCATTTTTATTTACTAAGAAAGCCCATAGGTTTCTACTGAGTTAGAACTCATGTAGAAAAAAACATATAGAAGATGGTGCTATTTGTGGCAACATACCAGCTGCTTCTTCAATCATCTGGTTTTAATTGACCATTTTAAAAAGAAGAAAAAGTGGCCTGCTTGCCATGTTTGAGATAAATTCCAAATGCCATCAGCCTCAGCCATCATGCCCAGTGGTCAGGGATTGTGGAACTCCTACCTTTAAAGTATAAGGAAAGGATGTAGTTGTAGACTGGAGACAAAATCTGGACCAGTGGCAGTCTTTCATCTATAGCTCTTCTGCAGGCTAAGCATAAAACTCATATAAACAAGCAGGTTAGAAAGGAGCCAAATGATAAAAGACACTCCTGCTAAATTACAGCTCCCTACAACCCTAAGCCAGCAGGTCAATGGTGAAGGATGTCATAACGTCCAAAGGACCAGATGTTTCTTATCCTTAACAGTTTTCAGGATCAGCCTTTTACAATTGTAAAGTTGAGTGATATACTGTGGTGATTCAGTTAATAGTGAAATAGGATTTAAATATGTTGCTGTTATGGAACTTTGGAACTGCTGGGAAAAAATGCAGTTGTCATCATGTCGGCTGTGGAAGACTTGCATGTGAGTGACTATTTGCCACAACTGCACCTGGAAAACTGACAACAGCTAGTAAACTCATCCAGTTCACCTCTTCATATACCAGAGTGTATTAACCCTTGGAGTTAAGCCGGGTCAAGAGCAGACACTGCAAGGACTACTGTATGCTACTTCATTGTAGGGTTGCTTGATTATTTGTTTGTCTGATATTAATCCCAGCTTTATCTGGGTGTTGGCTGCTGAAGAGGACGTGTTCTGGTCTTTTTGTTTTGTTTTTAGCTTTTTTTGTCTCTTGAATGATGTGTAAATATGGCTTAGTTTTATGTGCTTGTTGATAGATGATTTGTCTGAATACCAAACTTCTAGGCATTCCCTAGTGTGTGTTTGTGTGTGTGTGTGTGTGTGTGTGTGTTGGTCTAGGATACTTACAGTTTCCCAGACTAATTTAGGCACAGTCGAGAAAACCACACCCCCATCAACACTGGCTAAGCAAGCTACTGTATACTGTATAAACAGAGAGCAAATCCCACACTCGCCCTGATGGTACTGCTTAGTTGGTTAATGAAACATTAACAATCAAACAACCAAGATTCCATAATACATACTTTATTTATATGTATTGCCAAATGAATATTGTAGATAAGTCATATTCAATACTCAGTCCCTCAAAAGTTTTTAAAATAAAGTGAACTAAGGTACTGATCCCTTGGTTAGCCCAAGCATTCCAGTAAAGCATCTATTTTCAAATTTGGGTTATTCTATAATTTCTCATGTGATTCAGAAATGAAATGTAACCTTTTACAAATAACCAAATATGCCTGGTAGCTTTTAGAGTTAGTATACCTGGGCCATAAACTTGTCAAGGTTTCAGAAGTGTTACACATTCATTCTCCCAAAAGGCCCAAGAAGGGGAATAATCATAAAAAAACTTGTTCAAAAAATAAAATTTTAAAATTAAGGCTCAATGATATAGTTGAAAATCTAGCATGGGCATCATCATGTAATAAACTCAGTTTGGCCAAGGATATTCAAAGGGGTTTATCCTGCAATAACGTTTTTCTCATTAACTTATCTCTTGTATAGATATCTAATAGGAATTAATATTGTAAATCCCTCTTAGAATATACATTAATCTTTTGATTTTACCAAAATATTTAATGGGAAGTTCAACCATTGAACAATTTATACTGCTGAATAAATAATTGAAATCTACTGTCCACTGAAATTGCATTTATATATTTAGACATATTTAATTCCCAGCCCTTTGTTCAGGTATAGTCCACAGCTTCAAGATAAAATGTGACTCTGCACTAGGAACAGGTAGAACATTTCCAAGTTAAATAATATTTCATTCTTTTTTATGGCTAGATCTAAGAAAACTTGAAATACCATATAGTTTGTAATTGTGGTATTTAAAATACACAATATGCATTTTATGTGGGGGAACAGATTGCATTAGGTATTAGCTGAAGCTGTTTTACTGTTGATCTTCCCAAAGGTCATTTATAGATGAGGTACAGAGTTTATTTATTTTTGAATAAAGATATCTGGGTGCCCTTTTCAAATAAATGTTAAATGCTGTTGCCAATTTGGATTGCACTATCTTTAAGAGAGTAAAGCGTAATATTTAAAGCATGAGATTGAAGGAAAAAGAAAACAAAATATGATTCTTCATGAATGGCCACACTACTTAGTTTATCCATACGAACAGGGCTTTTTTTCTCATAGAACGCCCAGAACGGAGTTCCGGCACCTTTTTGGGATGGAACCTTGTAGGGTAGGCAAGGCGGGTTGTATGATGTGTGTGAGTTCCGGCACCTTTTTTTTTTTTAGAAAAAAAGCACTGCATACAAAAGATTTAATGTAACTGTCTCATATGTTGCATTTTGTTTTCCTGGTGTGCTCCTTTCTGTTCCTTGCATTCACTTACACCAAATCTTATGCCCAGATACCTACCAGCCTAGAAAACTATTTTGCCATAATAAATATTTGGAGTTAGTTACTCAAAATTTTCCTCAAGGAAAAAAATCAGCCCAGCTGTCTTTTGAAGAAAAAACAAACACCTTTGAGTCTTCTAGTTAGTGTTATTCCAGTTTCATTGTTGGACTAAATTTTCCCTGCTAGGTAAACAATGAAACCTTGCCTCACCCCACCTCTCAACCCCTTCAACTCTAGTATGCCATTCCTGAGCCCCCACACCACTGCCCCATGGCCCTAATCTATGAAGTGCTGGCTGCTACTAGAAAAAGCATCTGGCTGAAAACTATGGAATTATATTAGATTTCCAGTTTGGGGCATTTTGATGGCCAAGCAGTTTTTCTTTGCTCTGACAGCTTAGATTGTTGAAGAATAAACAATCACGGGTACTGCAAACACAGGGGGGAGAGCAAATAATTTTTCCCCTCCCTCCCCCCCCCTCTCTCTCTCTCTCTCTCACACACACACACACACACTTTTTTTGTACAGCGTGGGATTTGTGAGGGTTTTTTCTAACTCTAAAAGCAAGTATTACTCAAGAGGCAGGGCACAGTCTCAGAGGTGATTTTTGGGTCCTCTTCCATTGGTTAGCTGGAGGGAGCATCAATTACCTCAGGCTATTCCCTGTCTATTCTCAAGAGTTCCACTGTCCACTAGAGCCAAGATCCAAATCACCATCAAAATGCTTTGGAGAGAGACCGAGGGGTCAAAACGTATTGTGTGGAAGATCTTTTGGTTGGTTCTCAGGCACATCCTCATTTTCAGTCAAATTGTGGCCAAGTGATGTACTCTTGAAACTCAAAGTATGGTTCCCCAACAAAATTTGGTAGCCAATATAATGTGGTACATAGAGAGGAAAGGTAAATATTTAGAGGTGGCACCCATTTTCCTTGAGATACGTGTGTAAAAGTGATTTGGCCTTGCCTGCTTTTTGGTCTACCCACTTCAGGACTAACTATTAGCTCACAAAGGCAGGTCCAAATATAGTCTCTTTCCCCCTCCAAAAATGAGCCTTTTCTTAATTGATCTTTTTTTTTAATGTTGATGCCATTCAACATTGCATCCCTGCCTGCTGCAAAGCAGAAGATTCTGAAATGATGAAGATTGGACTCCAAGTAACCAAAAGACAATCTCAGACACTTAGTTAGCTTGCAAAAAATGTATTGTTATTCTTAGTAGTAGTATTTTATAACTTTAATCCTTTCATTTACAGTATTGTACAGCTGGTTTAAAATATAAAAATAATCTGTCCCTCTGAAAGATAACTACTCCTTTAGCTCTTCTTCCTGCTTACTTACACACCATGGCAGATGTCACCTTAAACATCTGTCACCCACGCCTCCCACCAATTATTGGTATATTCAAAACCAGAAGGCAAACGTGAAAGTGTCTCCTAAGCAGTGAGTTTCTTATTTAATATTAATAAGTAAGAACAATGAAAATAAATGATATTCATTAATAATATTATCATGAGATATGTCAGAGAAATTCATATGTGAGGCGCCCAGACCCTTTTCCCCATTGCTACCCTGCAAGGGTGCTGTTGGTCTTGATCTCCCTCACCCTTACTGGCCTTTCTTATAAGCAGTTTTGATGATGGCATTCTTAAAAAGAGTCACTAGAGGAGTGTGACTGTGCTCTGAGGTCATGAAGCCGCCATAGCGCTTCTTCTTGGACAGGGCTGGGGTGTTCCACCGAAAATGGTGCATCTTGTAGGCAGCATTATTATTTTTTATTTTTCTCAGCTGCTTTTCTTTGTCCACCTTAGTGGTTTCACTGCTCTGCTTTTCCTCTGGTGAGTCAAGTTCGGGGTATTCCATCTCCCAGGAAAGGTCTCTTCTGAATTCCTGAGGATAACTCTCCGACGATTCCTCTTCCACCCCATTCGGATTGACTTTGATGGGTCGCCTTTTCCTGCCCACTGGCTTCCCCCATCGGAAGTGCTCCATTGCATAGGACCTCTTGCCTTCTTGCTTTTCTCGGGACTCTTGGTGGCTTCCTCCTTCCCAGCTGTCTTGGGTTTCTGAAGAGGTCGAGAAGAGATCTGCACCGGAGTCACTGGAAAGGTCCTTTCTTTTATTGCCTAAGTTGCCGCCATTGCTGATATTCTTCCCAAATTTGTTCCAGTGGATGTACTTCTGAATATTTTCAGAGAGAGGCTGCATGTGACCATTTCCTGGATATACTGGAGACTCATTTGAGACGCCCATTCTGCAAGCCCTGAGGCACTCCTGCAATGGAAACAGGGGAGGACAGGCAGGGAGATACTGATTTCAAAACAACTGTACAAGTTTCAATTCAGCCTAGAGCTCATTTGCCTTTCTCGTTTTCTCATGATTACTGCCTCAGCAATGAGAGTCAGACTCGCCAGCTTTTTGCAAGGTGTTTTTTTAATTTGCAGGCAAGTTTTTCTAAAGCTGAACTGTTGCTATTTAAATTTAATTCAATCATATTTAGAATCTTATTAGCGCATGGATTATGTATTCCTTTAAAGTAGGAAGCAACTTGGGAGAAGGCTTTGATCTAAGAATAGTTGGTACCTCAAAAAGTTGGCTGAATCTCACCTAGCCAGTCAAACCACTCCTGATGTATCTGCTTTTGCATCCTCCCACTGAAAGAATTTCCTACATGTTTCACTTGGACAGGAACAAGCAAAAACTGCTTTTCTCGGTGATGATAAGGTGGCAAAAAAAAAATAAGGAACATTTTTTTGGTTTCAATTTCCCACTTACGAATTTTCATCCATTGTTGGAAATTGAATCCTAGACTAGGTGAGATAAATGATTTGAGATCATAAACGAAGTTGGATAGCAAGACAAAATTACTCCTGTCAATGCTTCACATATTCATTGGATGTACATCCTGCCTTTCCTTCTTCAAGAACATTCGGAATGAGATCCTTTTCTCTTCCGTGAACATCCTGGGCTTCCAGACATCCCTTTTAGAAGCCAGACTTACCAGCAATTTCCACATTACTGAAGCCCTCCCACCTCTAATCCATTATAAATGCCTCATGCCCCCACTATTTTCTCCAGCAAGGAATAGTTATTTCGATATTTCAAATCTACAAAATTACTGGCTTTGCTACTACATCAAGAAGTTCAGTCTTTCTATAACCCAGGTCAGAGTTCTGTTTTCTACTGGAAGTTATTCTCATCACATATCTCCTTTTTCCATGCTCAGTGTTTAACTATTTCATTTCCATGTGAAACTAAGTCAGATGCCGTTTCAGCAATCAGTTTCCAATGTCCTGGTGTTTGTGTGTGTATTGTTTGGCACTGCCTACCACCACATGCTGCCCAGGAGCTGCCATTTGGAAAGATTTTGCCACCATTCTGCTAACATTTGGAATGCCCCTTGAGGTTTTCAGGCTGAACATGAGGGTTCCCTTCCCTTCCCAGCATTTCTACCAGTCTCTCTTGTTTGTTTGTTTGTTTGTTTGTTTGTTTGTTTGTTTGTTTGTTTGTTTGTTTGTTTGTTTGTTTGTTTGTTTGTTTATTTATTTATTTATTTATTTATTTGCAAACCACCAAATATACACAATGATGTCGTGGAAGAGCAATTTTTTTTTTTTAGTAGTAGATGAGGGACTTCCAACTGATTTGTTTAGGTTCAGGAGGCAGGGTTCAGTTATCAGCAACCAAAAATTATTGACATTCATTGGTTGACTTCTCCATGAGCTCTAGAAGACATGCCAAGATATGGCTCTGCTGTGCATACTGACATAGAACTGAAAAAAAGTGATTATTTC
Source organism: Protobothrops mucrosquamatus (assembly GCF_001527695.2). NCBI lineage: Eukaryota > Metazoa > Chordata > Lepidosauria > Squamata > Viperidae > Protobothrops > Protobothrops mucrosquamatus. Next base: position 391,332 of record NW_015387270.1, on the reverse strand, counting down.
AGAGTTTTTTTGGCTTTAATTTTAAAATGCATTATAAAAGCTTAAGAAATGGAAAGACTGGTGGTCTGGAAAAAAAAGATCAAAGATACTACAAAAGGGAAATTAAGTTTCCTTTCAGTGGGTAACTCAGCTTAGCTTGCTCCTGGTACACTCTCCTTCCATAGTCCCTTACATCCATGGGTTTCCTTCTATAGCTGGATTATACCATCTGAGCCCATGGACTACATTCCCCTCTACAAAGATGATTCAAAGGCAATTCATTGATTTCTGGAAGAATGGGGTAAAACAGATGGATTAAACTTCAGCACAGCTTACCATTTTGCCTCAAATGAAAAAAGCAAATGAAACAAAAACAAGAGATGGAAAATGTATTCCCTCTCCTCTAATGAAATATCACATCACTTTAAGACCCCCATGGGGGGGGGAGGAAGAGAGAGAAAGAGAGGGGGGGAGAGAGGAGAAATAAATAGACGGAGGAGGAGGAGGAGGAGGAGGAGGATAGATGATAGATGGTGATAGATGATAGGCAGATAGACAGACTGACATTTAATGTGGTCTCTGACTGCAAAAAGCTTGCTTGCGCTGCTAAGGATCTTTTCAAACAAATACACTACATCATCATATTTCCTAATTTTACCACATTTTTAGAGATGGAATGAGTGAAGACAAAAGGAAATGCTAAGGAAATGTACTAAGGTTGGGATCAAGAGTAGATACTCTCAAGATGCCAGCCATAGTTGCTGACAAAATATCAGGAGATTTATTGTCTCAACCACAGCTACTAAGCTCTGAAGCTCAACATTGCACTATAGATAGTGGCTGTGAAAGCCTAGACCAGTCTTTAGTTAATGCATGATTTAAAAAATATTATTTGATTTTAATTATGTAATGTGGCCACAATCAGTTGCCATTGGGCTTTTTTTTAAAAATTAGCATACATACAAACATACATAAAATTTACTGTAATTAAATTATGAATTCTCCCAAAGTATATAATAGTTCCCTCCTTTTGTCACATTAAGCATTCCAAGTTGCTTCTGGAGAATTTTTTGAGGACTATATCCCACCCTTTGGAGGGACTACATGTAAGCTTGGGACTCTGGTTGCGGACTTTTGTTATAAATACTCTGATTTAGGTCATTCGGGACTTTAGAAGGTCCTGTGAAATAGACACAGGTAGGCTTCTTATGATCAAAAAGTTAATCACAGATTATATACAATGCCTTCATCAATATGAATAATTTCTATCAATAAAGGAAAATATTTGTAGCTCAGGTTTGAAATGAGGGGTCCTTGGTTCTCTCTGAACTTGGTTATTTTCTTGCAGACATCATCAGTTGTTTTCAAGACAACAGCCAAGCTCAGAGAGCATCAAGGACAATAATCTCTATTTAATCCCCATATAAGAAAGTGACTATCACCCATAATGTTGGGTAACGAATTCCATACAAACATTATAAGGCATTTCCTTGAGTTTACCTGAACTTAATTCACAACCATTTCATTGGATGGTCTAAGTTCTGTGCCTTCTCTCCCAAATACAGCCATCTAAGAAAAAGATGGACCTAGGTAAACCGTCCACTTACCATCATCTTCACTTCCGTGTCCATGTCCCAACACCAACTGTTGTCCCAACAGAGGCTATGCACTCCTGCCACTGAATGGATGAGCAGAAGTCCCATGATGGCCCAAAGACTTCTCCACTGGGAGTTCAGCATCTTCAGAGGAAGAAGACTGTTCCTGCTGAGATAAAAATATTGGCCACCAAAGAAAGCAAAGCAATATAGATTATAGAGAGCCAGTTTGATGTAGCAGTTATAGCATCAGGCTAGAAACTGTGAGACTGTGAATCCTCATCCCACCTTAGACACAAATCCAGTTGGGGTGACCTTGGATCAGTCACTTTCTCTCAGCCCTAGGAAGGAAGCAATGCCAAGCCACTTCTGAAAAGCCTTGCCAATGAAAGTGCAGGGACCTGTCCAGGCAGTCTGGAAGAATCAGACACAATTGAATGGAAGGAAAACAAAATATGGGTTACAAATAGCATGAAATGATGGGGTGCATGAGCTGTCAAAGGTTTTGGTCCAGATTTATCCTAAGCTCACTACCTAGTCTTGGTTTACTTCATTTCTTCTATCTGCATTACTGATGAATAATACTAAATTGCCATCAAACATATTTTTCCAACGATTCTAGGAGTAAGTATCTCTTCAGAAATCTCTCCCAAATTTTAACTCCCACCTAGAGTAGCAAAATCCTTTGGCACATTTTTTGGTACCTGCCTATTTATTTTAAGTAAGAATAGGAGCTTGCAGGCTGCAAAACTAACATCCAGTCTCAACCATAATGCATTCCCATTAATGTCTTTGGACTCACATAGACCTGGGGACATTCTTGGGAAAAGAAAATAAACCGTTCAGAATCAACAGCCCTGTTCTTTGTTTAAATATTGTAAAAGAGTTAACCATATCCACCATGACATCATTTTTGTAACAATGTCTATCACCTGCTATCGAAATTCCAGATTTGCTTACTGTATTTGTCCTAAAAGGCAGAGGACCACTGCTTTAAATGCTAGACAATTTGAGCATTAGATGTTGGCACCTGCAGAGATATGCATATTCCCTTTTCTCTAACATATTTTCCCACTAATTTGCTTAACTTCTCTCACACAGGCTATATATGGCAAACCCTAATAAAGTTGATTTGCTTTTGCCTTATCCTGTTGTACAAATTTAGCCACCATATTTGGAAACCACTGAAAATATGGGAACACAGCCTATTGTGATTTGTTCAATACGCCATTGTTAATATAAACCATTCCTTAAAGTAATTATGTGTTAAACTAGCCAGAGGTGGTGGTGCTAATGGCTTTCCTAGATTATTCTTTATGTATTTGCCATGAATAGAGGTGCAACCTTCATGACAAAAAAGACCACTGAATATGTTATTTTATCCAAAAACCCTGAGTCCCAATGGCTGAAATTAACTATTACTATGGTTTATGATGTTATAACTATGTCCAGTACCCAAACCCGCAGTAAACCATGCTTAGTTACAGCTGCTAATCCCACAGAAATACAGGAATGAAATGTATTACAAAACTAAAAAGGAGTGAAGCTAAACTTCTTTAGTGGTAGGCTAAGACGTTCATTGGATTATTTATACTATTCTACCTCCACCCTCTATGCACAAATAAGCCTATTTTCTATGCACATTTGAAACATCAAAATTATTATAAATCTCTTCCAGATGTTGGGCAATACTGTGTCATTATTCTTAGCAGGTATTTTCAAGAATGTTCCTATAAATAAACACATATGTTGCAGGGGAAGAAATGGTTTTGGTTTTTTCCCCTCTCTCATTTCAAAATTTACATTTCAACTTTCCCCCTCTGTTATTTCAAGGTCTGCTGAAACTTTCATGGATCCATGTGGCTCCGAACAGAAAATGACTAGGCTGCTGTCCAGGGATGTCTATCATTCTACTGCCAAGTTAGTTTGCTAGTCCATCTAGAAGATTAATATTGCAATACCAGCATGCCAGTTAAAAGATGAGATAAACCTAAGCATGAAGGACCAGAGGTTTAGTCTTCCGAGTTTTCAGACTTGTGCTGAAGCCCATCCTCAGGGAATTTGTCTCTCACTGGAAAATGTTCTCACCAGAATGTGTTTTCACCAGAACACATTCTAGTGAAAGAGATGTTCCCTGAGGATGGACTCCAGCATGAGTTTGAAAGCTTGGAAGACTAACCCTCTGGTCCCGATGACCAACTCAGATTGGATCCTGCAACATTATCCTGGGACACATATATTCACCTTCATTCATGAGACCTAAGCATCTTGGCAGTTGAAGATACCAACTGGAGACTTTATGATTAAAAAAATGAATAAGAACACAAAAAGCAGAAAATAAGAAGGGAGTAAAAACAACTGAAATGTGCATAGAAGGTTATAGTTGCTTCAACAAGATGGGTGGCATATAAATTTAATAAAATATTTTTAAAGTGGAGAGTTTGCCAAGTATTCCACACAGTCAGACTTAGTACATTCCTCTTCCATGATGAAACTGCAATAGAACAAGAGAAAAGGCCACAGATGGGGGACCAAGACTGCTGTGAAGCGAAGAAGGTTCATTGGATCCAAGGACATGATTCCTCAAGGATGTTTTTAGTACAAGTCACGTTAAAATGAATAGGTCCTATATTGGACTTCAATAGCCTCCTTAGGCAGTTCTCATTGATTTCTGTGAGACTTGTACAGAAAAATTCTGCAGGAGATTGGATCCATGGTATTTAGGAGAAGAATGGTTAGGAAACACCAAATTTCAAGTGAAACCTGCTACAGATTGAATTTCCCTCTTCCTCCCATACTACTACCATAATGTTACCACATTCAGGCTCTTACATGCAAGGATCTCATACAGTACATCTCCTCCACGTAATAACAAAATTGGTTTTTTTATTTCCTAAATAATGGAACTGCTTTTGATTTGCATAACAGCTCCATGGAAGAATTACTCATCATCAGTGTCAAAAATGTGCATTCTCTTCTTTCAGTGAATTAGATCCCCTTTAAGATATCTTACATTCTCATATTTTCCTCCACATGTGTTTTAGAGGATAACTATTTCCTCATAGAAAAATAAAACTGTTATTTCTCCTAGTTGCAAAAAGCAAGCTTTTTTTAAAAAAAATTGTTAGATTAAAAAGTTAATAGACTAAAATAGTTTTAGTCTATTAAAAACTAATTCTATTTTAGAAGAACTGTCATCCCATACATTCTTGAATATAGATTTGAAGCTAGAAGGATGGATGTGTAAGGCAAAGCTCTAATAAAAAGACACAAATGGATTTTATTCTTGAGGAGTTATATAACCACAAAGTTCTATTTCTCAGAAGGCTTTAATTGCTGCCCTATTTAATTCTAACTATTCAGCCCACTTGGGATATTGCATTCATAACTGTCTATGAAGGCAGAACTCCTGAACAATTAAACAGAGAAGTGATGCTGTCTGCAAAAACAGCAAGCAAAACTATGCATGTGAAATAAGCTCTTACCTACCACTTATTCGGTTGGCTGGGAAAGGTGCAAATAAAAGTGGATCAGATCCCTTGTAAAAGTTATCTGCAACATGACAGAAACTTAGAAAGGGGACATGCCATGGACAGCGACTTGCTTCATTGCCTTTAAAGCTACCTCCTGCCGTGCCCTGGTCTGAGTTTTTCCTTTCTTGATGTTTATCAGCGGGGATCTGCGCTGCAGAACTTTAAAGGCAATGCTTCTTCACCTACACTTGGAAGAAAATGAATAAAGCAAGCCTTGCCATCCTTTCAGACAGAAACTTACGGGACCAGTATCTGAAGAATTAAAGCGCAGCCAAGGCAAGAGCATTACTTACCTGTTGCTGCAATGAGAGTTCTCCCTCTGCTCTCCCTCTCTTCCTCTCTCAGTCTCTCTCTCTCCCTTTCTTCCTCTTAACATCTGCAAGGTTTCAGCTGCAACCCCAGCCCCTTTTTATACCACACAAGCTTGTCTTCAGTGCTAGAGCAACCTTCCGGACAGACCTTTTGAAGCAACAATAAAAGGGGAGGTGTCCAGGAAAGCTCCAGGTGTACAAGAATGGGGGAGATTAGCAGGCATCCACCAAGACGACGTAAGATACGTGGGGAAAGGCTCATGAAAGGCAGCTGGAGGTGGAGAGAGGATTAGCACCTCAATGTGAAGAGGACTGCCAGATGAGGCAGAGGAAAACTTCCCCCCATTTTTAGCCCCTTAAATTGGTTCTGCAGATCAGGAGTAGACAGGTGATTATTATTTTTTAATTAGAAACCAGACACCCTTTAATAATAATGGCATATTGGTTCATGGAGGTTTAGCACACTATTGCATGCATATTGTACACATCTGTTCAATACTACCTCTCCTTTTTTTTCTCCCTTTCCAAATTGCATTTTGTAAAGTTCCTTTGTTCGGCTTGGCAAGACAAAAGAGCCTCAACTGGTGGTCCATATGGTAACGTTTGTGTATCACTGTGGTCAGATAGATTTCAGCTGACGTGACAGTAGGATGCCATGCCTCTCAAGCTACGGTCACCCTTTACTAAGTCCAGCATTTTAAGTAAACCCCTCTAAAATTCCTTTAAAAATTTTAAAGGGTGCCTCCATCCCCTGAATTATAACTGCAATCAGCTCTAAAGAGCTTTACAGAGTTCCCTTCCTGTTTCTTCCAAGGCTTTCCAACTGTTACTTTAGATTTCTTCAGTAATCTAAAAGCATATTTCACCAAATGCTATATTTGAACCAAACTGGAGGGTCTTTGGTCTTAGAAAGACACCTATAGAATTTCAAGGAATATGAAATAATTTTTACAAGTGTAGTATATCCTGGATTTTTCACATGAGCTAAATGGTCACTCAAAGCAAGATTGGGGAAACAAATTCAAAAATTCTTGCTTAAACTGAAATATTTGAAGAATGACAAGGGACAACCCACCATACTCACTAATATTTGTGAAATGTTTTAATATATCCATACTGGATAAGGTAAATTATTTAGAGTAATTTAATTTTTAAAAACCTATGAAAAAGAAAACATCTATCTAATGCTTTGAATTGACCAAAAATAAATACTGGGATAATAATAATAATAATAATAATAATAATAATAATAATAATAATAATAATAATAATAATAATAATAATAATAATAATAATAATAATAATAATAATAATATACCACCAAACTGGCTTACAAGAAAGACCAAATAAAAAACAGAAAAGAGACATGGCAAGGCAAAGTGTTATATGGTCAATACATAAAATAAGGCAAAGCAAATAACAGCAAGCCTTGGCAATGGCTAAGAGTAGGAAAATTGAAGAAAAGGGTCAAGGGGCTAATTCTGGCTACACAAGTTGAATTCTTTAGAACAGGAGTGTCAAACTGCCGGCCCACAGGCCGGATGCATCACGAGGAAACCGCTCCCACCCCATTGCCGGCAATGGGAAGAAAGCTCCAATACGTTGCGAGTTTGACATGTCTGCTTTAGAACAAATGCACACAAAGTCAGAATTGAGGAGACAACAACAGACAGCAAATGCTGCCTCTGCAAAAAAGCTGAAGAAACAGTGGACCACCTAGGCATCTGCTGCAAGAAGATTACACAGACTGATTACAAGAAAGATCATGACAAAGTAGCAACAATGATGCATTGGAAGATCTGCAAGGAATACCATTTGCCTGAAAGCAAGAATTGGTGGGACCATAAAATAGACAAAGTAATAGAAAACGATCAAGCTAACGTGCTCTGGGATTTCGGAATTCAAACAGACAAGCACCTTTGCACAACCCCTATTTTAACTATTGTTGATAAAAAAGACAAAAAAGTCTGGATAGTGGACATTGCACTACCAGGAGACAGCAGAATATAAGAGAAAGAACTGGAGAAAATCACAAAAAACAAAGACCTGCAAATAGAAATAAAATTACTATAACAAGAGAAAACAAAGGTATTACCAATAGTGATTGGCACCTTAGATTCAATCCCAAAACATTTGGAGCACCTCTTGAACACCATTGGCATTGACAAAATCAGTATCAGTCAACTGTAAATGTCAGCTTTACTTGCAACATCTTATATCTTGTGACAATACCTTTAACACCATCAAAAAAACAACACCTGCCTATTCCAGGTCCTTGGAAAGGATTCGATCAGTGGATAAAAATGCCAATTCCAGTCTAAACATCTGGCTGACTGTGCAGCCAATCACAATAATGTTAGGCTTACAATCTGGTTCTGATACTAATGGACTAAGTGTGTAATCATAGGCTTGCCACACAACCCAGACATTTGGCTTTCTATTGTGAATCATATCCTTTCTATTTTATGTCAAGTAGCAAAACACTAGCAAAAGCTAAGGGTATTTTCTGTTTTCATTTTAGCAATAGAATCATGTACTCAACTGTTCTTTATTTAAAGCAGACTTAATTTTAAATTGCTGGCCAGCATTGCTAAACAATGACACAAAGCAAACATTGGGGGAAGTGTATCCCTCTATCATTCTTTTATCATTTTTTTTACCTTCCAGAATAGGGATACTGTGTTCCCTACAAAGATGCATTTAGTGACAAAACAGAGGATGCCAGCTGCTCTGATTAAATAGAAATGAGAAGAGACTCCAGAATGAGAGGATCATCATAGAACAAAAGAAGATTTAAGAACTGCCATTTTTAGAGAGGTGAATTAAATAGGTTGTTGAAGGAACAGGGAAAGAAAAAGGTCTGCTGAGTCTGTACAACCCACTAGATTTAGGCTAGAGTAAGGAAACCTAAACCTAGGTTTTGGAAACCTAAAGTACACTGGGGGAGAAAAATATGAGATGGGTCATTCATTAATAGATATCAAAGATTTGTGTACTATGGCCCCACAGGGAAAACTCTGTCAAATAAGCTTCATTGATGGGACATGGGGAGAATATGTTTGGTTGAAACTTAGTGAAACTTAAAAATATTTCATTAATGGAACTAACAGAGAATTTTGATTATGGAGTGATATAATGCAATCAGATATGTATGGGGGGGATCCTTTAAGCAAACATCTAACAGTTCTCTCTAACTTGGTTATTATTATTATCATTCTTTTGCTCTGCTGACTTTGTTTTCAAGCCTGGGGTCTTATTCTGTTCTTTCCTTCTTTGTTTATTTAAAGCAGTAGTAGAAATGAAGCAAGTGCACCAAGAATTTTGACACTTTGGAAAAGCAGAGAATGCTACCCTTTCAAAAGGAAAAAAAAATGGGATTAAGAGAAATATAAACCAAGCCAAATTGTAAATTTCAAAGTCTTTTCCTCTAGTGACATCCAGGTTATAGGGTCCTTGAGCAAATAATTTCTTTCACTATGTGAACTAACTACCTCTTCATGCTTAAGACCTCAGGGTGCACAGGTGACTACTTACCCCATCTTGTTTTTGCAGTTTAAGGGGAGCTTTAATTTAAAGATTGAGAAAATGAGTTATAGAAAAAAAAATCATACCACAGTACAATGTACCAGCCTCTAACACTGTTTACATTTCCCTAAATATCAAAGCAAACCTCTAAGCATTCTTAGGCCATAGATGTGATAGGCAGCTAAAGTCCGGCTCTTTATTTGGAAATGTTCACCCCTGAACAGAAAAGATCAAAAGTAAGCAAGATTAGTAAAGAGCCTCCTGAAGGAGGGGAGATCTGAGAGGCTGTCAGGTGGAATCAACTAGTGCATTGTAATTGTTTATGCCATCCCTCATGGCAGCCATTCTATGAATGGACAATCCCCATGACAGCCCTGGGCTGAGAGTGCCCAAAGCATGTTCTCAGAATTCCAGATGTTCTCATCAGCCTCCAAAAGTTGGAAGTTGAAAGTTGAATCTTTAGATTTTTTTTTTTTAAAAAAAAGATCTGAATGGCATAAATTAGAGAAAAACAAAAGAACAGGATTCAGTCCAGAGCTCTCCAGTCACTCACATTGGCCAGAGGTTAACAGCAGGATGGGGCCAAACCTTAAGTTAATCCCCTCCTATAAAGGATATATAGTTTCTGGAAGTAATATTCACTCATGATCCTCATCTTCCTCAAAAGGAAGGGTGTGTTAAATTTCTCCACAGCAAGCAGGAACTGAAAGGAGGGGTTACTGTACTGAGCAGAAAATGGTTATAAGACTTTGGTTCTGGAGGAGATTTAAATCATAGGCTAATTAAATGTCTTAATTTTTTTTGTTAAAATCTTAAAAGCATAATATGCAAGTTGGCTATTAGCAACCCTTTGTTTTAATGGATTAAAGCAGCCTTCCCCAACCTGATGCCCTCCAGCTAACGTTTTCAGCCAGCATGTGTGAAAGCGGAATGGGACATTTAGGCACTGACCCTTCACTGCTCCCACTTCACCCCCAGCCACCTGCCTCAGCTGATTTAAAGCCAGCTTTCCTCCTCCACTGAACCTCCTCCAGCTATTGTCCACCGCCAATGGTTCCCTGGCCCTCCGCCCCCCCCTCCTTTGTCCCTGACCATTCTCCCAAACACTGTTTGACCTGGGCATTTTGCTGCATGGGACAAATAGCCCCCCCCATCCAATCAGGGTGGTGGTGCTGCAGGGAAAACAGAAGAGTGGCGATGGGCGTGACAATCACAGGGCTGTGGGGGGGCAGCATGTGATGCAAGTATTTTTTTTAAAGCCACATGGCTGCTCCGCAAGTTTTTTTTTTTTAAGGGGGTGCACTTTCAGACCAATTGAGTGGCTCCAGAGCTGTGGGTCTGACAGGTTGTGCAGAGGGGGACAGGGCCCAAGTTATAAAAAGAAGGTGTCAGAAACAGCAAAGCTGCAGTGTGAAAGCATCCCACTGCTTGGGGCCACGCGGCTCTGTGGGAAAAGAAAGCGCATTCTGGAGAGAGAGAAGAATGAAAATTGTGCGTAGGGGGTGTATGTGCTTAAATGAGTTAACCAATGCAACATTCACAGAGCATTACCTGCATGTATAAGTGTGAATAGAGTACACAGACTCTTCCCCCCCCCGCCCCCGGCCTGGTATGTGGCTTGCCGACGCAGAACGGGTTACAGCTCTCTTCCAATCCTCTCTGTTGAGGGTGTGGGGCTGCATGAGAGTATATGCGCACACACACAAACATATACGTGCGTGCAAACCCGCTTCCCATTTGCTTCCTCTTCTAGACAGGCCATCCCTCTTCCTCCTCTGTAGCTGACTACAAGCTGCCAGCCGTCAGAGAGGGCAATTCACACTCTGTTCTCCAAAATCCTCCAAACCAGCGGTGGAAGGGCAGGTGGGTGAGCAGGTTGGGGGAGAGTAGAAGGCTCCTCTGACCCCGGAGACAAACAACATTAAAAAGCGGGCAGAGCAAAGGAAGGAGACACGAGGAATTGAATGGGTTAGCAAAGCGAACATTAGGAGGGGGGGGAGCAAACTTGGTGGATAAATCTAAAATCATTCAGATGCATGTCACTTGGCAGAGCCCCTTCATTGTAGGGGTCCAACAGGGGAGCAGGGGCCAGACAGGCGCTAGGAGGAAGGGGAACTGAAACCAGACTGGCTTGAATGGAAGAGAAAGGGGCGAGGGGGCCTGGGAGATGTGAACTGAGATCCATGCTGGTACCCTTTCAGTGTATTGGAAGAGCCCGCAAACTGCGGAGCCCCAAATCCGCCCCTATTGTGGAGCCTCCATACTCTATTCACACTTATACATGCAGGTAATACTTTGTGAACATTGCATCGGTTTAACACACTTAAGTACACAAAACCCCCATGCACAATTTCCATTCTCTCTCTCCAGAATGCACTTGCTTCTCCCACAGATCTGTGTGGCCTCAAGCAGCAGGATGCTTTCGTGGTGCAGCTTCTTTTTATAATTCAGACCCTGTCCCCCTCTGCACGACCCATCAGAACTACAGCTCCGGAGCCACCCAATTGATCTGAAAGCACAGTCCCTTTAAAAAATACAGATGTTAGAAAAGGAGTTGACATTATTTTTTCAGGTAAATAAAAAGGAAGAGACATCAACACAAAACTTGTGGGACACTACAAAAGCTTACATTCGGGGATTGACAATTGCATATAACTCTAAGAAAAACAAAGATAGGAGGCTTCAACAAGGAAAATTACAAGAAGAACTAAAAAAAATAGAAGGTGATTTACAAAAGGACTCACAAAATAAAAAGATAAAAGAAAAATGGAATATTATAAAACATAAGATTAACCTGACAACACAAAAAGAAATGGCACAGAAAATTAGGATGGCGAAACAAAATTACTTTGAAAATGCGAATAAAACTGGTAGATGGTTGGCCTATAAATTAAAAAAAGAAAAAAGCAAAAGAACAATACACCAGCTACAAGACGAAAG
>NW_015387270.1:372855-377429 GCF_001527695.2 Protobothrops mucrosquamatus | reverse complement strand
AATGTATGAAGGAAGAAAAATGCAAATAAGAAATAATGGGGCAATAAGGATAAATACTCTAAAGAAGAATAAGGGGGAAAATGTAAATAATAGAAGATTACTGTTACGAAGTTGATGTTAAAATATATATTGTGTATATATGTGTATTATGTTTTGTTTTGTTTTGTTTGTCGGTTTAAATAATAAAAATTATAAAAAACAAAAACAAAAACTTACAGAGGACCTGTGGGGCTTTAAAAGAAATTCTTGCATCGCATGCTGCACCTCCCCCCACAGCTCCTGTGATCGTCCCACCCTCTGCCCCCACAACACCATTGCTTCTGCTCACCACCTGATTGGATGGGGGTTATTTGTCCCATGCAGTAAAATGCCTGGGTCAAACGGTGCCTGGATAAAGAAGGGCGGGGGACGGAAGGCCAAGAGACCATATGGCAATGGACAATAGCCAGGGGAGGGCCAGCAAGAGAGGAAAGCTGGCTTTGAATGTGCTGAGGTGGGTGGCTGGGGGCGAAGTGGACGCAGCCAAGGGTTGGTGGCTAAACGTCCCACGTGAAAGAGACAAGATTATAAGAACCATCCAACTCATCAAGAGAACATCAGGTTGAGAATGGCTGTTTAAGGGCCACAAGTGCCCAAAGCAATGGAGAAATGTACTGTATGTATGCACAGGAGATAAACAGTGTTGTTTTTTTTTAAAAAAGGAAAGTTTATCTTTGTAGAAGATAAATTAAAATAGAAAGCTGGGGCACACATTAAAAGTGGGTAGGACTTTACTCACACTCACAACCTGACTTTTCAAACTGCCCCCACCCTGCCTGCAGACACCCGGCAGTAAAATATAAGAGGAGGCCAAATTTGTATATGTGATTTCACTTGTAAAGTTGCTTATTAGTCATCTTCCACCTTAAAATACATGAGTCATAAAAATGCTTACATATGGCTAAGACACTCAGCTACACTGCACACAAAAAATATCCCATAACCTTGGAGATAAATTGAAATTTTAGAATGAAATGATAATTTAGTTTAACTGACACTGATTTTCAGAGATAGATGCCTGACTGCTTGAAACAGCTTCTATCTGCAGAGAATTCATGCTAGTGAAAGATTCACTGCCAGCATTAGGGGCTTCCAATTTTAGCAGCCTGAACTATCCTGGGAAACATTGTGTTTTGATGAAGGGCTATTTGGATAGTCTAAATGGGTCCAATCATTGTCTTGAATTACACTTTTGTACCTCAACAGAAAGTAGGTTGGGTATCTAACTGGTGGTAACAAATCAGTTTCAAAAGGATGACCTTTGGAGAAATAATTTGGTTATGGAATGCAGAGATAGAGAACTACGTTTTAACCACTTGCAATCTGGGTTCCTGCCCTCCTGCTTTCCTCTTTATTTAATTTTGTCTGCTATCCTTCTGCTTGGTTTCTTCTATTTTTAAAGATTGAGCAGAAAAGACCAGGCAGATTATCCTCCTTAGTCCTACTTCTTACCCCTTACTACTTACTTTTCTGATCCCTGGACTACAATTGCCATATACTTGGATAATGGAACTCTGAAAGCAAACAGCCAAGCTCAGACCATACCAAGGACTCCACAATTTAGTTAACACTTGAAAAACATTTATCATTCATTTCTTCATCTGCAAGTATATTTTATCCCTATCACATAGCATGAGAAATATATACATATTAAACTGCAATATGCTTTGTTTGTCTTTGATTTAACACAGTAGTTTGTTTAAGATCAGTATTCAGTTCAAAGTCAAGGTTTGTTATTGGCTGACTGGAACTGTCTTCAGCTAAAACAAAGATGAATGAGTTAAAATCATAATTGTTTGTCTGCAAAAATTACTGTCGCTTGTACCAGAAAACATGCTTAAAAGAAACCATTGTTTTGGGTACTGATATGCTTCATAGTATAACAGCCTATTATACAATGCTGGATAATAAATAAATTAAGAATTTGAACTATTATTTCCATGACTGAGTGCTTAAATAAAGTTCAGGATAGGCATATTCAGCACCCTAAACCTGGCACTATAATATCCTTCTGGCTTATTTATTCTTAAATCCATTTTGCCTAGAGAACTAGCCCAATCAATCTAGCTACTGGAGTAGAAGGCCTGTTATGAAGGTAGATTGTATGCCAGACTGGAGATGATATAGAAAATCAAATGCCTATACCCTTTAATGCTGCCGGAAATAGAAAAAATATTTGATTTTTAAACAAAGGCTAGCAAAGTTGGGGGAAGAGATTGGATATGAAATAAAGGCTCTTATCTCCCCAATTGCCTCTGAAAAATGTTTAGAACCCCAAACTGGAACAATTCGAAAACCTTGAAAGAAAGAATCATTTCTTCTCTTTCTGCAAAAGTTGAATAAACTGTTGAACCAGGAATATTGCATTAGGATTTAAATTTCTGTTGTTATGTCCCTTTAGTTGACAGTTCTTTAGTTTTCTTACAAATTAGCAAATTGTATTTTACATCTGCCTTTCAATGAATCTCAGAGTATGCATGAGAATATTCCCCCTTTTAAAATATTGTCTGTGACTTATATTAATTTGAAACTGCAAGCAGATCAGCAACATCTTCTGCCAGAAATTATTATTTGCTTACAATCTGTAGTTGAACAATTTCTAGGTGGAATATCTACATTTTGAATATATAAAATTTAAAAAGTGTTATAGTTTGTTTTAAAAAAAAAGTTTGTTTTTGTTTATCTCATATGAGATTGATCTATCAGCAAGAAATGGCTGAATGCTCTAGTATAGAGCAGATTCTAGTATAGGGTCTAGTATAGGCCAGATTCGTTATAAGCATTATTTCCTCTTTTTTCCCTTTTATTTTTAGTATCTGACAGCAGCATGGGATTTGAAAATACTATTTCATAGATGAGAGTTGTTACCAGGTCAAACCCTGCCCTCTTCTAATGCTTTCCATACACAATAGCCAATTACACTGGCAGTTGTAATTTACTTTGGTGCTTGGAAGTGTGCTGTTTTAAGAAACAAAGAGCAGCCTCATACTTCAGAGTGTTCTCCTCCAACAGAGCTTTGAGAAATAGGCTGCAAAAATCCAGATGATTAACAGAGGTACTAAAAGAAAGATAAGGTTCTACATTTAGGCAAGAAAAACCAAATGCAGAGATACAATATAGGTGGTACCTCACTCAATAGTAGTAACTGTGAGAGGGATCTTGGAGTCCTAGTGGACAATTACTTAAATATGAGTCAGCAGTGTGCTGCAGCTGCCAAAAAAGCCAACACAGTTCTAGGCTGCCTTAACAGAGGGATAGAATCAAGATCACATGAAGTGTTAATACCACTTAATTCTTACTAATAGAGAAGAAGTGATGGAGTTGAAGTTGCCAGAACCTTGGGTGAAAGTGATCACATCATACTGCAATTTAATATAATGCGAACACTAGCAATAGTAAACAATCCAACCAGTGTCTTAAACTTCAAAAGAGCCGATTTTAACAAACTGAGAACCTAGGAAAGATTCTCTGGATGAAAATCCTAAAGGGGAAAACAACCCAAGAAGTGTGTGAAACTCTGAAAAACGCTATCATAAAAGCCCAAACCAGCACAATACCACTGAAAAAGAAAAACAAGAAATTCAAGAAGAAACCAGCATGGCTGCACAAAGATCTCTGACAAACTGAAAGATAAAAAGGACAAATACAAAAAATGGAAAGAGGGGCACATAACTAAGGCCAATTATCAGCAGACAGCCAGAACATGCAAAGATTAAGTCAGGAAAGCAAAGGCTCAAAACAAACAAAGACTTGCAACAGAGATCAAGGCTAATAAAAAAAAAATCTTCCAACATATTAACAACAAGAAAAAAAGTTAAGGAAACTGTAGGTCCACTAAAGAGAGAGGATGGCAAGAAAATAACAGACAACAGGGAGAAAGCAGAGCTGCTTAACTCATTCTTTGCATCAGTCTTCACACAAAAAGAAACTACAGCCCAACATACCAAAAAAACACTGCAAAAGACAAACTAGAAACAAAAATTAAAACAAGCAGGAAAATGGTAAGAGAACATCTATCCAACCTTGATGAATATAAATCACCGGGACCCGACAGACTGCATCCCAGAATTCTGAAGGAGCTGGCAGATGTTATCTCAGAACCATTGCACCATATCTTACAAAAATCTTGGAGCACCAAGGAAATATCTGAGGATTGGAAAAGGTCTGATGTGGTTCCCATCTTCAAGAAAGGGAAAAAAACGGACCCAGGAAACTATAGACCAATCAGTTTAATACCTGGGAAGATCCTAGAAAAGATAATTAAAAAACAGATCTGTGAACAACTAGAAGCAAACAAAGTTATAACTAGTAACCAGCACAGGTTTGTTAGAAACAGATTTTATTTATTTATTTATTTATTTATTTAATTTATATCCCGCCCTTCTCCCGACGGGACTCAGGGCGGCTCACAACATATTTAAAACAAAGGCATATATACAATCCCCCCCTGTAAAACCGAATTAAACCAAATTTTAAAGTTGTGTTATTTCGAATTCCTTAAAATGAACCCAGTATAAAATCCTCCCTAGGCCAGG
>NW_015387270.1:327715-371861 GCF_001527695.2 Protobothrops mucrosquamatus | reverse complement strand
GGTTCAGGGAAGGCTTCTTGAGGAGGGGCCTCACAACGGCCTCCTTAAGGGCCGCAGGGAAGACACCCTCCTGCAAGGAAGCGTTTACAATTCCCTGGAACCAGGCTCGTGTACCCTCCCGAGCTGCCAGTACCAGCCAGGAGGGACACGGATCCAACAAACATGTGGTTGCTCTCAGCCTCCCCAGGACCCTGTCTACTAAACTAATCTTATTTCATTCTTTGATAAAGTGACTAAACTAGTACACCAGCGAAATTCTGTGGACGTAATATACTTGGACTTCAGTAAGGCATTTGATAAGGTAGACCACAACCTACTCCTTGGTAAGCTAGAAAAAGGTGGAATAGACAACATCACCACCAGATGGATCTGTAGTTGGCTGGCAAACCATATTCAACGAGTAGTCCTCAATGGCACTACATCCACATGGAGAGAAGTAAGCAGTGGAGTACCACAAGGTTCCGTCTTAGGCCCAGTACTGTTCAATATCTTCATAAATGACTTAGATGAGGGAATTGAAGGGGAACTTATCAAATTTGCAGATGACACCAAACTGACAGGAGTAGCCAACACCCCAGAAGACAAACTCAGGATCCAAAAAGATCTTGACAAACTTGAACAACGGGCTCTATCCAACAAAACGAGTTTCAATGTGGAGAAAAGCAAAGTCTTACATTTAGGCAGGAAAAATCAAAGTACAAGTACAGATTGGGCAAGACCTGGCTTAAAAACAGTAACTGTGAGAGGGACCTTGGAGTCTTACTGGACGATCATTTGACTATGGGCCAGCAGTGTGCAGCAGCAGCCAAAATAGCTAATACAATCCTGGATTGTATAAACAGAGGCATAGAATCAAGATCATGTAAAATATTAGTACCGCTTTATAAAAACCCTAGTAAGACCACATCTGGAATACTGCAGCCAATTTTGGTCACTGTATCACAAAAAAGATGTTGAGAGTTTAGAAAAATTTCAGAGAAGAGCAACTAAGATGATCAAAGGCCTGGAGACTAAAACATACGAAGAATGGCTGCAGGACTTGGGTTTGGCTAGTCTAAAGAAAAGAAGAAATAGGAGAGACATGATAGCAGTATTCCAGTATTTGAGGGGCTGCCACAAAGAAGAGGGGGTCACATTATTCACCAAAGCACCAGAGGGCAGGACAAGAAACAATGGTTGGAAACTGATCAAAGAGAGAAGCAGCCTGGAATTAAGGAGACAGTGAGGACAATTAACCAGTGGAACAGCTTGCCTTCAGAAATCGTGGGTGCTGGAGATTATTAAGAAGAGGCTAGACAGTCACTTGTCTGAGATGGTATAGGTTCTCCTGCCTGAGCAAGGGGCTGGACTAGAAGACCTCCAAGGTTCCTTCCAGCTCTATTCTATTCTATTCTCACTTTATAATACCTTGGTAAGACCACACTTGGAACATTGCACCCAGTTTTGGTCACTACAAATAAAAAACATATTGAGACTCGAGAAAGAGTGCAGAGAAGAGTAACAAAGAAGATTAGGAGACTGCAAGCTAAAACATATGAAGAACAGTTGCAGGAATTGGTTATGTTTACTTTAACAAAAAGAAGGACTAGGGGTGACATGGTAGCAATGTTCCAATATCTAAGGTGCTGCCAGAAAGATGAGGGAATCAGCCTATTCTCCAAAGCACCTGAAGGCAGGATAAGAAGCAATGGATGGAAACTAATCAAGGAGAGAAGCAGCCTAGAACTAAGAAGAAATTTCCTGACACTTAGAACAATTAATCAGTGGAACAATATGCCTCCAGAAGTTGTGAATGCTCCAACACTGGAAGTTTTTTAAGAAGAGATTGGGCAACCATTTGTCTGAAAAGGTATTGGGTTTCCTGCTTGAGCAGGGGGTTGGACTAGAAGACCTCCAAGGTCCCTTCCAACTCTGTTATTCTCTTATACTAAAAGAGAAACAAAAAAAAACGGAATTATTTGCTTCCATTGAGTTCCATTCTCCAGGATATTTGCATGCCAAATCTAATAGCCTTAAGCACTCTTTATTTTTATTTTGAGTGTGGCACAAAATCATAAAGTCTTCCAACTTCCAACTTAACCATTTCCTCTAAACTAAAAATGTTGAAGCTAGCAAGCAGAGCAGGGTGCCTGGGTAAAGGCCACATGTTGTTGACACAGCAATCCTGTAAAAGTAATAGGGGTATTGGATTACTCACCCATGTAATTGATGGCATTTGGGAGAAGGGCAACATTAATTTAAGAGACAGGCATTGGGTGTAAATAAATTCCACAATCCGGCTGAACTTCATGCATTCAGTTCAATTCCAGCAGATGCAGAATATCTCAAGAGAAAACAAGAATAATTGGGGGAAAAGATTGTTTACACCACTGATATCCTACGGCTCACAACTCTGTGGTAATAATAGAGTTATCATTATATCTGCTATGAGCTAGAAAAATCTGTCTTTCAGTCTGTTAATGCTTTATCCAGCCAGGAATCTAATAAGATTGTAAATCTGCAAGATTCTGTGTTGGTTTGTCTTTTTTAAAAGTCTGGAACCTTCCATTTTCAACCTTTACTTGTCCACATAAGATTCTGCCATTCACCCTCAGCTACAGTCATGGGCCAGCTTCTCCCTGCTAATTATTAATAGAACATAGAATAACATAGTTGGAAGGGAACTTGAGGATCATCTAGGCAGGAGAGTTGATACCATTTCATACAAGTGGCTGTCCAGTATCTTCTTAAAAACCTCCAGTGATAGGGCAGCCACAACTTCTGAAGGCAAGTTGTTCTACTGTTGATTGTTCTCACCATTAGGAAATTTCTCCTTAGTTCTAGGTTGCTTCTCTCCTTGATTAGTTTCCATCCATTGGTTCTTGTCTTGCCTTCTAATTAATTAATAATTAATTCTCCTAGAACTAAGGAGAAATTTCCTGACAGAATAATAAACCAGTGGAACAGCTTGTCTTCAGAACTTGGAGGCTTAAAAAAAAAAAGACTAGAAAACCATTTTTCTGAAATGGTATATAGGGTTTCCTGCCTGAGCAGGGAGTTGGACTAGAAGACCTCCAAGGTCCCTTCCAACTCTGTTGTTCTGTTACTTTTTGCCCCAGATCCCTTTCTACTGCCTGGGTCCAGCTGTTCTGTTCTTTCCCACAATCCTGGCCCACTTGCCCAGTTTCGTGCCTCTCTCCCTTTTGCCCACCTTGACTTCCAGCCCAGGCTGTAGTGTTCCTTTTTCCTTCCTGCTCTCCAGCAAAGGAACTAATACCCTGTCTTGGATCCACGTTTTAATTCTCTTCAGTCTTCCTCCATCTCTCACTATTATAATTGCTCTGTTATTATAAAGTACAAGCATCGAAGGAGTTTCACATTATATGTGAGCGTGTATCTCTGTGATTGGGTTGTGTGTGCATATACAAAAGGAGTGGGATTTGGTTGCAACACCGCCCCCACCCCCTTCCATTTCAGACCTCCTCCCTGAAGACGCCTCTGCACCATATTTTTCCCTGGCAGATACTATCTAAAGCCAGACTACAGTACATCACCACCTTTTGTGCTTTGAATGATGTGTGATAGATTTCACTTCAAAAGATAGAGGGACCAGGAAAAAGAAAAGTTGGCAAGGTCAGGAGAAAAGCTAAAAAGGATTTAATTGACTTTAGACTTCATTTAAAGTCTTTCTTCTTTAATCAATTTAAGCATCCTTTAAATGCCCTAGCAACCCCAATTTTGTGCCCTGTCTCCATGGAAGTTGCCTTGTCTTGTCTCCAGATCATGATTTATGGAGCATTATCCTGCTATTTCCCATACCACAAAACATCTGGCAGCCACAAAACACAGCCAAAAGAAAAGGAATAAGCTATTATAATGAACGGTACCTCTCTGTAGAACCTAGCCAAGGACTGCTTTTCATTGAGGATTGCAGCGGAAGAATTCCATTATCAAAGCCCATGGAATTCCCCCAGCATTGCACAGATAAAAAGTGACAATCCATGAAATTACTGTAGTGCAATTTCCCCTCGACTTTTATCCCACCGCTAAAGGATTGATGGTGATGAGAAGTTTGTCAAAGATGTTAACACCTCATCATTATCAGCAGGATTTATATGCAATATTAGTATTTATATGCTACTTTTTATCATCAGTTTGCAATAATGATAAAACGATAGATATTGAGGACCAATATCTGGACCCATAGGATGAAAATAATTATAGGACATTGGAAAATATTTCTTTCTTAGGCAAGGTGTTTGAGCAGGTAGTGTCTGTTCAATTGCAGTTTCCGTGAGAGGAAACTGATTTTCTAGCTCCTTTTCCATCCAGTTTCAGGGCTGGCCATGGAAAACAAACTGCGTTGGTCACCCTGCATTGGGAAAAAGAGAGGCCTCTCAGTAGCTTCCAATACTGACAACCATGATGCACACACAAACCAGGAGACTTTTGTGATGTAGGGATATTGTACTACAGTGGTTCTGCTCCTGCTTGGATGCCTGTTTCCAGACGATTGTGCTGCCTTGGGGCAGTTGAGTTATTGAATCCTGTAAGACTCTGTTTTATCTCTTACATTCTTTAACATGAAACCATGGGAAAAGTCCTCCAGGGATGTGTGCTGAGGTGCCATCAATATGCGGATGATAGCCATCTCTTTCTCTCTATGTGTGTCTCTCTCTGTCTCCCTCCCTCCCTTCCCTCCCCTTCCCTCTTTCTCAGATGAGGTGTTCTGAACCCATGCTTGGGCAGAATAATGGACAGCTTTTCTCAGACTTTTTAGATGCCAAGTCCTATGGGGATCGAAGAGCACAGCTGCAACCTTGTGGTGGTTGGTGCCTCTTCCTTTTAACTTACCTTTTATCTTTGTTTTTACTCGATTCCTATTCTGTTTTAATTCTATTATAATTGTATCTTTTTTATGTGTTTTATAAAAACATATGGCGGTGCAGTGGTTAGAATGCAGTATTGCAGGCTCACTCTGCCCACAGTCTGGAATTCAATCCTAACGGGCTCAAGGCTGGCTCAGCCTTCCATCTTTTTGAAGTCGATAAAATGAAGACCCAGATGGTTGTGGGCAATTTGCTGATATTGTAAACTACTAAGAGAATGCTGCAAAGCACTGTGGTTGGTGTACAAGTCTAAATGCTATTGCTAATGCTATTGCTATTGCTATTTTTACCTGTAAATCACCAGAGTCATTTAGATAGTGAGATGGGCAGTGCCTAAATTTGATAAATAAATAAATTGACTTTTAATTGTATTTTGAATGACCACTGCCTAATTTATATGGCATTTCATTTTATATTTTGTTTGATTTTATCTATATGTTTTATTCAAATTATATTTTAGTATATTTTACTGTAATCTTCTCAGAGACTTTCAGCTATTGAGTGATTTAAAAAAAACTTAATAAATAAAATAAATAACATTTCCACATCCTTTGAATAGGCCCTCTTCATTCCAGATACATACGACATATATTAATGGAAAGACTACTTGATCTATATTTATCCAGAGGACTATAATTAATGTATTTGTTCCAAATTTGAGCTCTGATTTCAAGCTGTCCATTCATTACAATTATATTTTGTTTTCTGATGGTTTGTACATTCCTGTGCTACTGGTTTTAAGAATCCATCCTGTTATGACATGATAAGATACCAATCTCAATTGGAGTACCATACTTGCTTTTCCAGTCTTCTTTTGTTTTAAACAAGACATTCTAGCAAATCCATATTTTACCTTGATTTTCTCAAAGCAGATAAAGCAATGTGCTTTTGGAGGGTGACACAATATAAATGAATATGTTCTATTTATATGCTTCAACCCACTCAGGATTCCTGTAATTAAAACTGGCTGCTGTGTTGCTGGTTTATATGGTCTGTGATGGGCAGAAGAATAAAAAATATATAATTTTTACTATGCAAAAGGGAAGGGGGAGGGAGAGGGAGAGGGAGAGGGAAAGGAAGCGGGAGGGGAAGGGAGAGGGAGGGGAGGGAGGGAGAGGAAGAGGGAGGAGAGGAGACGGGAGGAGAGGAAACATCTTTGTGTTGTTCTAATTATTTATTTGGATTCATTGAGTGTGAAGATATGATGTGTGTTTATGTATAGATACAGAGCAAATTGTTTTTCATATTGAACTTGGTTCCTGGTGGTAATCTAGCAATGTCCATGTAATTTTCTTGACAATATGGAAGCGGTTTGCCATCAGCTTCCGAGTCTAGTATCCAGCCTTGTGATGTACATACTTCAGTGGATTTCTATTCTTATTTTCCAGACATCTCCTCAAAACAATTTACAATAAAAGACAAAGTAAGATCAAGCATGATGTATAAAAAATAATCTAAAAAATGTTTAAAAGTAATGGTTAAGTTTAACATTAATAATGGCAAAAAGAATACAACAATAATTGTAATTGTTCCTATGTATTAGTAGCGTATCACCTATAGAATAGAATTGCATGCATTCTATAATCAGTGAAAATAAAATTTCTCAAACAATAAACTTGGAATCATAGACATTTGCAGGTATCCACTTTGGCCTAGTGAACGCAGGCTAGAAATTGGGTGACCATGAATTCCAGTCCAGCCTTAGGCACAAAGCCAGCCAGGTGAGCTTGGGCCATTCATCCTCTCTCACAGCCCTAGGAAGGAGGAAATAGCAAACCGTTTCCAAAATCTTGCCAAGAAAATGTCAAGGATTAGCCAGGCAATCACTAGGAGTCAGCCATGACTCAAAGCCACAAACAAAAAATGACAAGAAAATGATAATGCATGATACATACCCTACCCTTTGATGTGTGCCAATGTTGGAAGATAAGTAACGGAGTTTGCATTATGACATCATCCGTATCATCAACCATTGTATTTTTCTGGGCTACCTGTGGGAGTTGAAGGTCAGAGACACTGTTGTGAAATATTTTCCCTCCTTCCACAGCAGAGTTGCAGTCAGTGAAATAGGAAAGAGAGATTAGTGAAGCAGTAGCCTTCTTGTACAATGGTGGCTCCGGTTCCTTCTCTCCTGCTTTTTAACATCTGCATGAAGTTGCTTCAGAAGGTCATCTGCAGTTCAGGGCACAATATCACCAATACTATGATAGTATGATAATATTCAATTATACAACATTACTGTGGACCATGCAAGAAAGGTCGTCAATATGTGGACCATGCAAGGGTCGTCCCTTCGACCAGTCCGCTCCCACAGAGAGGGCCTCCTTAGGGTACCGTCGGCCAGCCAATGCCGGCTGGCGACCCCCAGGGGGAGAGCCTTCTCTGTGGCAGCTCCTACCCTCTGGAATGACCTGCCCCCCGACCTACGTACAATTGCGGACCTGCGCCTCTTCCGCCGAGCCCTGAAAACTCATCTGTTCCATGGGGCCGGCCTGGCATAGTTTTGATTGGGTTTTGTTAGGGGTTTTATATTTTAGAGCAGGCTTTTATGTAATATTTACTGTGATTTTTATTATTGCCTGTTCACCGCCCTGAGTCCCGTAAGGGAGATAGGGCGGTATATAAATTTAAATAATAAATAAATAAATAAATATTTTGATCCAGTCTGGCTACAGTTTCAAGATCTGGATGCAATAAAATAGGCTGAAATTGAACCTAATCAAGACAGACTATTTATTTTCAGAGAATCCCTTGAGAATGAGTGAAGTATCAGTGGATGGAGAAGGGCAAACATTGTTGCTATCTTCAAAAAGAGAGAAAAAGTGGATCACAAATTACCAGCCTAATATTGAGAGATCATAAAGCCATTGAGCTATAATCATCTTGAAGACAATGTAGTAATTGCTATAAGTCAGCACTGATTTGTAAAGGGGAAGTCATATCAGACTGAGTTGTCAAATACCTGATGGAATATCTCACATAAGAAGGCTATGGCATGTATTCTATTATGCCAAAAAGTATAGTGTAAAATAATGATCCTAAGTATAAAGAAGGCAGAGTCTAGGTGAATATTAGGAAAAACCTCCATACAGTAGAAGCAGTTTGACAATGGAACCAATAACCATAACAAAATTTCTTAGACAACAGAGATTCAGCAAGTTACTCCAGTTTACAGTTTACAACTCAGTCCAAAGATTAGAATGCATCCAAGATCAACAGATATTCCTTGACTGTGTTTCTATCAAACTTAATTTCACCATATACTTCAACCATACACATTATTCCTAATTGTGTAAAATGCAGCTATCCAATATCACCTATTCATCATCCAAGTAATACTGACCTTAGCCTCCCAAACTATCCATCCCTGTTGCCACCATTTCAATGGCCATTCTTCTGCAGTATTTGCATTTTTCTCTTTCCACTCTTTTTCCATGCATTGGAAAGTTGGTTGATAATATGTATTAAGTTCTTGGGTTCTTCAGCTTCCCTCCTAAAATTTAGACAATGATGCTCACTCCTAAATAAATAAAACGATAGAATGACTACATGTCCATTCAAATCATTTAGCCTGGAATCTATTCCTTCCCACATGCAAATCCACAAATTCTTCAATACATGCAGAATATATATAGACATACCCATTTAAGAAATTAGATAGTGTAAAGTTCTGTTTGATCTAATTGTTGCTGCTATGACTGATTTTTTTCCTTTTAGAGCCTTTTTCCATTCCATTTCTTTTTGCATGTATTTAGCTATATCTACAGCAACATATGATTGCAACATCTAGATTATAATCGCTTTCTACCAGCTGAATAAAAAATAGACAGGATACAAGTTACACTTAAAAGTGGTTGCAAACACATTCGAGGACTAATCTCCAACATTTAAAGGTTTACTGAAGCATGATTTTTTAAATTAATTGTTGGTGCATGAGACAGTGGGAACCCAGACAGATGGAACCAGATTAGGCAGTTGCCAGTGGCCCTCTCTGAAGAAGAAGTCCACATTTTGTGTTAGTACCTAGGAAGATGAAAATGTGAAAATGGGCTTCACACTGCTTTCCTTGCTATCACGATTTAGTCTGGATTGCGAGATTTGTAATTCATTGTAAATTCTGCCTGATTAGAGGTTCTTAGAGCTCAGCTTTAAAAGAGTAGTTAGTGCATTGGCTATTCTTAATGTACAAAGATGTGAAGTTGGTTAAGAAGAAATTACCTCAAAAGATTTGTTTCTGGGTATATTCATGTTTGGGAGAATATTCCAAACTAAGCTGTTCATAGATTGCCTCGGGAAATTGAAATTCTATTTGTGGATGTTGAATATTACTTGATATAATCTGTCCTTCTTATACTATATTGAGTGTTATTGCTTTGGACATTTTTTCTAGGGAAGGCAACAGAAGGAGAAATCTATAAAGAGCAAGGATTTATAATTGTTCTCATTTGGAAGATGCTCAGATGGCCTTGGTTAGTAGCTACAGAGAATGACAGACCAATTCTCTCCAGACTTATTTCTCAAATAAGTCTCCAGACATTCTCCAGATTTGGAATGTATAATGAAAGCAGACTCCTATGGAAAGTTGTCCTGTTAAAGGGTTCCACAAGATTCTGGAGCTATGACTAAAAAAAATACCTGCATACCAACTTGGCTGAATCTTTATCAGATGAAGCAGAACAGAATAATATCAATTAGGAAACAGCTATATGGGTGCTCTGTCTCATCAGTTTGATACCTTCCATCTCTCGTGGAAAATTCAACACACACTCAAACTCATTTTCTTGAAGCTATTTTCCCTTTTAAAAAATGTGTCCCATCAGATATTTTTTTTCCAGGCCATCAACATTTGATGAAAATGACCCACAAAAATCTTCATACCCAATGGCTTCAAAATCCAGGGAAGGTGCTCAGATCATCTCCAGTAGCCAAATTGTGTGAGTATGATGAAAATAAGGTATAACTGGTCACAGAAATAACCACTTCTGTTTTATTCATCACTTCAGGTTTAATATGTTAGCTATGATGTTTTAGATGGTATCTATATTTATTTTATAGATTGCATTTTTTTTAGATTTACACTTCCACAGGTAATTAACACACCATTATAGTAGTGTATGTTCCATTTTTATCTATTATTTTATCTTTGTTATGCTAGCATTTTATCTCATCTATTTTTACTTTTGTGTTGTATTTTTTCAAGTTTCGCTAGTCAACAATATTTCATTCCTAATCAATCATATTTCATTTCATGCACTCAAGTACCTAAAAAGCACATACATATAAAATATAAAATAAACTAATTGATATTTTGTAAATTCAACATAGCAAGTTATTTTTTTTTATATTCAGAGCTAAAGCGTTACAAAAACTGACTCTGGTGCTTCCCCTACCTTCCCTTGAAGGGAATAAACTTTGGCTACTCTTTCCTTTCTAAGGGATTTGGGAGATAGCATGACCTAGTTAGCCTTCTGGGCTTGGAAGCTAAGCAGGGCTTGTTCATTAAGTGCCTGGGAGAGAATATTAGGTCAAGGGACCTAATATGAGGACCTGCACATACTGAACAATACAGATAGTCCTCGACTTACAATTCATTCAGCGACTGCTCAAAGTTACAACAGCACTGGAAAAATTGACTTATGACCGTTTTTCACACAACCATTGCAGCATCCCCACGGTCACATGATCACAATTCAGACAATTGGCAACTGACTCATATTTATGACAGTTGCAATGTCCCAGGATCATGTGATCCTCTTTTATGACATTCTGACAGGCAAACTCAGTGAGGAAGCGAGTTTCATTTAACAACCATTCTACTAACTTAACAACTGCAGTGATTCACTTAACAACCATCTCACCTAACAACAGAAAGGTTGGGCTCCGATGTGGTCCTAAGTTGAAGACTACCAGTATTCAATGGCAGGGAAGAGAATGGCAAACCTCTTTGGGCCCTATTGCCAAGAAAATGGCATGGTTGCATTCATGTAGTCACCAGAAGTCAAGCTTGCCTCAAAAGCATCCATAGCTTTTTGCCTTTTTAAACAGATAAATGCCCTTGTTTGCCTGTTTATGATGTTATGATGATATGAAGCGTCAGCTCTTCTTTTTCCAAAAAAGCAGTATGACACATAAAAACAGGAGGAATTTAAACAAACACTTGGGCATAAGTCCAGGAGAACGTCAACAATGAAAAGGTCATTGTTTTAAAACTTTTTTTATATCTCTTCTAAGACTAGGTCTAGCTGGAAAACATGTGTTTAATGAGCTTGGCAAAATATCACTTTGGTTGGACTTGACACATACAAGCTAAGGTGCAACAGCCAGGATATTGTGTCCAAATATTCCCATTTATATTTCCTTTCCGGTATTGAAAATAAGCTCTGGCATTTTCAGTTGGAAAGACAGGAAATATTATTTTTTTTAGTGATATAATTATTTTTATTCTTTCATTCTGATTTATATTGCATCCTTCATATAGGACTTCAAGCATTCGGAGGGTAAGTAAGAAGGCAGAAAAGCTCCCTTAACTAGACTTTTTCTGCAAGATCTGGAGCTGTTTGCCACTGTCCTTTGTTTGTACTCTTGGCAATGCTGCCACTAAGGTCAACTTCTCAATACAGGAAGTTCACAATGAGACCGCTGGTCTGAATTTTGCTATTGATCATTTTATTCTTGATAACCAGAAAAAAAGAATTATAATAGAAGAGTGAAATACACTTTTCAGGGCAATTTCCGATCTCCTACTAATCTCCCACTAAACTCCACTAATAAGAATTTCACTCTCAGTATTTCTTTTAGGAAACTTTTAAAAGCATGGCTTTTCCAATTTAGTTTTAGAGAGTAAGATAAGAGCGGGAGGTATACCTGATTTGGGATGGATCAGACTGCCTCATGTTAGAAAATGTCGTGGTTTCTTAGAACACTTTGATTATGTTGAATTTCTGTTAATAAGGTTTATTGAGATGTTCGGCAATTTGTGCTTTTGATGTAAGCTGCTTCAAGTTGCACAACTGAAGCAGCATAAAAGCAGTGGCAATATATAAATAAATAATTCCAATTATATCTTGCCTCCAATCCAGTGGCTCACATGCCTCTTAGGAGCAGGCTTGAAAGTAGAATGGAACTACTCTAGAAAATGGGTTACATGTGTCCATTGGCATGGATCATCTTATCTCCTTAACTGGCACTACCTTTGATGGACAGTTGCCTTGAAGACCCCAGGCTCCTGATGAGCTCTGGAGGTAATTGGCTTTGGAGGTTATAACAGGTGTCACTGCAATTTTTCCATCTCATTTATTTTATTTTTCAACTAATTTGAAGATTAGAAAACATTTGGACAGTCATCCAGAGGCATTATACACATACCACACACAGACACACAAATACCATAATTTCCAAGGACTACAAGGGGCAGGGCGACAATATTAAGATGTCTTTTCCACTTTTTTTCTGGTGATTCAAGCATATTGGAAGGCTTAAATGTGCTATTTTTTCTTTTGTTTCTCCATGGAAATGCCTCCTATGTTTAACAATCAAAGTTTTGTAGGGCAAGACTGCAAAAACAGGAGGGCCAATGGCCTGTGGCCCTTGTTTTGTAGGTTGGCCACTTCTGTTTTGAACCACCTACTACATGTTTATATTCCCCTCTGATACCACGAAGACTACAAGCTTGCTTGACTTCAATCTATTACAACTTGTTTTGTGCCACGTACTTGCAAAATCTGATTCCAAATCTAAGTACCCATTAGTGATGATTTAGGCAATTAAGTAAGATGGTGAATAGATAAAGGAGAAACAACTTCTGGTCCTTGACCTTTCCCGAGAATTTTTCCATTTGACTAAAATTCTCAAAGAGCCACTACATTGATTTCACTTATTTTCCTTTTCCTCTGAATGCTGCACAAACAACTTAGAGCACAAATGAAGGATGGAGAAATATCCATTTCTGTTTCCCTTGAGAGATAGAATCACCAGCTTAATTTAGCTGAAGTGGACAGTTACCAGCGTGGATATAAAAGAAGGACCTTGACCTCAACATTGCATTGTGAGTTGTTAATTAAAAGCAGGAGGAAATTGCTGGATTAAGAGCTTTTCTGATTCTCATGGCCCTGTTTGTGCTGCACAGTAGCCATCAGAATTCATTAGTTTAAGGGTAAAATATGAAAGTTGGAGAAACGCAGGCTAAAAATCAGGAAGGTTGGAAGTCAAATCTATTTTGAAGCCTAAAAACAATATGACAAATGTCTCGGGAAAGAACATAAATTAGCTCCTTTGAAAGACTGGAGATACAGTTCTTTGTTTTAAGAGAAAGGTGAGGGTAATGGATTTTATCATAAGGGGAAAACCTTTGACCTAATCACTTGGAAT
Source organism: Protobothrops mucrosquamatus (assembly GCF_001527695.2). Classification (NCBI taxonomy): domain Eukaryota; kingdom Metazoa; phylum Chordata; class Lepidosauria; order Squamata; family Viperidae; genus Protobothrops; species Protobothrops mucrosquamatus. The sequence continues at coordinate 358,626 of NW_015387270.1, read as the reverse complement.
TAATGGAAGCTGATCATTAATCATAAAAAGAAGAAGCTTTGGAACTCCCGTGCTGCTTAGGGTAGCTAAAGTAACTGTCTGTGCATGCTTGTGTGTCTCTCTAAGTAATACATTTAAAGTGAAATATGTCAGATGTGATTAATTCTCTAAAACACTATCTTGGGATGTAATGCTGGCCATAGCAAATATTTAAATACTGCATGGAAAATGGTCTATGGCCAAGAAGATTCTGAGCATTCCAAACAACACTGAGGGAAGCAAAATGTAAATAATAATTACCATACATATATATCCATCATATAATTCCTTTTCACTATAAGCAACATTATACTATAAAGTTCAGCTCAAGAGAAACAGCAAAGGAAAGAGGGGAAGTGGTTGTTACAAACAGGGAAAGAATATGCCTATTTTCTTTTTCAAACAGGCCAACTGCTTGGTTTCTGAGCTGGGGCACTGGGATTCACATTCTGTAATGAAGGCTTGTGGATTGTGATCTTGTACTGGTGAAGTGGCTTATGAATCCTACTGATGCTATGAACTGGACCATTGGAAGTGCATGCTCTCAGAAACTCAACTGCAATAAGTCATAGCTAAAAGTTCAAATTACATATTATCTTGTCCTTCCCTCAGAGGAGGAAATGGCAACCACTTCAATAACTCACCAAGAAAACCAAATATTGTAGACAGTCACAGTCAAGACATCAACATGATCCTGAAAGATGAGATGCTTTGAGCATCAAGAACAACAAATAACTCAGTACTAAGTGAAGTAAAACCAGACTACTCATAAATACCATCGTAAATATGAGTCAGTTGCCAAACATCTTAATTTTGATCACATCTCCATGGGGATGCTACAATGGTTGTAAGTGTGAAAAAGGCCATAAGTCACTTTTGTCAGTGCTGTTGTAACTTCGGTCACTAAATGAACTATTGTAAGTCGAGGACTTCCTGTAGACTCTCCTTTACTCCATTTAATCTGCTATTGACTAGGTTTATCCATATTTTCCCCGTGCCTTTTTTTTCTCCCTCTAGATCTCTTTTCTCTCAGGATTTTATCCACCTTGTGTGATGAAAAAAAATCTTCATATGTAGAAATTTGAAAACTTTTAACCATTTAGTAATCATAAGTTGGCTTAGATAGTAAAGGAGGTCTCTGTATCAGCTCATCTTCAGTTGGGTACCTTTCGGTTCCCATGATCTCTTGTTACGATTGTCATGCTTTCTCTGAAACAATCTATTCTGTACTTGTAATGGAGACTTGAACATTGGGCGCTATCTAACAAAATGAAATTCATTGGTGAAAAAAGTAAGGTTCTACATTTAGGCAAGAAAAACCAAATGCACAGCTATAGTATAGGTAGTACCTTGTTCAATAGTAGTAACTGTGAGAGGGATCTTGGAGTCCTAGTGGACAATTACTTAAATATGAGCCAGCAGTGTGCTGCAGCTGCCAAAAAGGCCAACACAGTGCTGGGCTGCATTAACAGAGGGATAGAATCAAGATCACGTGAAGTATTAATACCACTTTACAATGCCTTAGTAAGGCCACACTTGGAATACTGCATCCAGTTTTGGTCACCATGATATAAAAAAGATGTTGAGACTCTAGAAAGAGTACAGAGAAGAACAACAAAGATGATAGGGGACTGGAGGCTAAAACATATAAGGAACAGTTGCTGGAATTGGGTATGTCTAGTTTAATGAAGAGAAGGACGAGGGGTGACATGATAGCAGTGTTCCAATATCTCATGGGCTGCCACAGAGAAGAGGGAGTCAAGCTATTCTCCAAAGCGCCTGAAGGCAGGACAAAAAGCAACGGATGGAAACTAATCAAGGAGAGAAGCAACCTAGAACTAAGGAGAAACTTCCTGACAGTTAGAACAATTAACCAGTGGAACAACCCTTCCAAACTGCAGATGGGTAGGCCATAAAGTATTTTAATTTGATGTATTCGATTTAGGTACCATCCAACTCCAAACTGACTATGGGTGGATTTTATTAAGACATCAGCAAAACAAAGAACTGTATTCTAACTGCTCAGTTCTGAGTGCCAGCTGAGCCTCAAGTAGAAAAAGGAGTACAACCTGTTTCTTTAAAATGTAGCAATATACAGTCTATCACAGTTATGGCTGGAAGTGATGATGGTTGGAAATTACATGCCAATATATTGAAGGTTGGAGAAGAGATTCATCACTCTTGTAGTGTGCATCAAATCTCTTTGAATTTGCTGGATATAGACCCCCTTCCACATGAGTCTTGACTCACTCTCAGCCTGGCCAACAGGGTCTGATACATTCTCAGAATATGAATGTGATGACCTTTACATCCAAACAGGCAATTTACTTGTTGCATGTCTCCTCAGGAAGCTGCAATGATGAAGGGGAAACGCAGAACAATCAAAAAGAGAGAAGAGAGAAGCAACCTAGAACTAAGGAGAAATTTCCTGACAGTTAGAACAATTAATCAGTGAAACAACCTGCCTCCAGAAGTGGTGAATGCTCCAACACTGGAAGTTTTTAAGAAGAGACTGGACAGCCATTTGTCTGAAATGGTATAGGGTTTCCTGCCTGAGCAGGGGGTTGGACTAGAAGACCTCCAAGGTTCCTTCCAACTTTATTGTTATTGTTATTATTGTTATTTTAAAACCCCATATTAAAAAAATCCAAAATGAACTCCTGTTTTAGAAAAAAATGAATGCACTGATATGAAAGCCATCAACAGCTGCAGAAGGAAGACAAACAGTGTTTAAGCTTAATAATATCAAATCATAATGCAACTTTTTTTTGCTTGCAGTTCTGATTGCGCCCTGCTGAGCATTTTCAAAGAAAATTTGAATCATATAAGTACCAGTAAGCCCTTCAAACAGCAGATGATAGGACCTAAAAAACCTTGCCCTGTTTTTGCAAAAAGTCAGAGTCAAAATAGGGTCAATCTTAGTTTGCACATGGTTAGAACTGGCCTGCAAGCTAGACTGAAAACAAGAAAAAACATCTAGGAAGAAGACAGTGGCTTCTGTATCATTGCCGTGAAAACTGCATGAATGTAGTTGCTAGAAGAAAAACTCAGTGGTTACCTTTACATTTGAGTTCTTTGTAAGATAATATGATGTTGCAATTGTGTTTTTTTTACTTTACTTAGAAAATCAACTTGGAAAATCCACTTCACTCCTATCAAATAAAAAGAACAGAGGTTGCATCTAGCATCTAGCCAATAGGTGAGTTGATGAATGGAAGCAATGATTGAAACAGAACAAGCTTGCAAATTCAAATGAGCAAAATGGACTCTTTAAAACTCTGGGAAAAGAAGTGTAGAATTCCTTTATGGAATTTTTGCTGAAAAAAGAAAATGAACTTGTGATATATGGCTTTGATAATTAGAAAGGGTAGAAGGGTAGACAATGGGAAGAAAGAAAATATGTTGTAACATTCGAGAGAGTAAAATAAAAGTGCATGTGTAACTGCTGTTAATAAGATCAGAAGCTACTTTTCTTCTCTTTTCTCTTTTTTCAATTACTTATTACTTTTTCCTCTTTTCTCTTTCAAAATTTTTATTGGTTTTATTGTTTTAAAAAAAAGTAATAAAAATTATATGTACAAAAAGGAAAAGAAGTATAGAATTCCTCAAGGCAACAGCATTCTGAGTATTCTTCATTTGGCAGTCAATGGCTCATGTCCATATCTATCTATATAGGTTCTTTAGGACCTTCTTTGCAATGCATACGTATAAATCTCTCTACACCCACTGCTCTGTGGGAGACTTGTCTATTTACAAAATGGTAGCCAGGAGAGATATAACCCATCGTATATGTCTATGGAGATTCTCAGGCATCCAGGTCACATATGTCCCAAAGGTGCTTTTTTTCCAAGAGGCAACTGAACTTTCTTGTTTTTCCTTGAAGATGTTTCACTTCTCATCCAGGAAGCTTCTTTGGGGAATTATATAATGGGTTGTCCCAAAGGTACTTTTTTCAAGAGGCAACTGGACTTTCTTTGTTTTTCCTTGAAAACCTTTCACTTCCTATTATATAATTCCCATTTATCAGAAGATGCACTAGTACTACAGGATGCTCTCTAAACATCCCAGTGGGACCTTTGTCAAAGGCATTGTTGAAAGTAAATATGATACTGGCAGTTGGTGTTCTGTGTTCCACGTACTTAATTGTTTTAAAAGACTCCAGTAGGATAAAGCCTTTTCGGCATGGAAATACTGGCTGAAAATGAAGAAGACATCAGAGATGTCTTTCCAGGTTTCATTCCTTTCCTCTGCTTTGTCCACAATGGTAATTGTTCTGTCCAGACCACACTTACTATAGCACCTGTCCTCTCCCTTCTGTTGGTAGATTCTCCTACTTACCTGGTAACCAAGAAAAAAAGTATCAACTGCTTTTCTTTTTAGAGGGCAGGGCCTTTGGGAACATACAGTTTCTTCTGATAGACCTTTTGTAGGACCCTCCTGCCCAGTCTTGATTCCCATCTTGTATTTGACACCTTCTCTTCAAGTAGATCCACTAGTAAACCAGTTAAAAAGAAGAGCTGAAGGGAAAACTGTCAGAACTCTTACCAATATAACTTGGTTAAGAAAAAACACAGTCTTATCCTTTCAGCATTCCACTAGTGAACCTGGCTACAAAGGGAAGGAGAGGCTTCACAGTTTTATGCTTGTTCTAGGCACTTGAATTGGAAGGAGAAGTGGCAAAACTCTTATCAACTACACACAGGTAAAGAAAATGAAGTCTTCTGTCTCACTCTTTTATCTGTGAATCTGTAGAAAAGAAAAGAAAAGCTCAGCCACCAGTGAAGTGCAAAAAACTAAAAGAGATTCCTAGTTGCAGTCTCCTTAGAAGAGGACTGCTCAGTAGCTCAAGGCAATATGGCCATGGAGGGCCTCAGTCAATGACTGAAGAAAAGACCACTGTGCAAAAGAGCCTACAGTGAAATGACTCACAACAGGTGAACCAGACAGCATTGCCTGCACCAGCACATATCAGAAAGCACCACTTTTGATGTGGAGCATGAAAATATGGATGAAAGTGATGTTCTCAGTGAAGGAGGCAGATGGCTTCTCTATTTTTTTAAAAAAAGCTGAACTTTGCACTATTTATAGTGCCATGAGACCATCAAGTGCAATAAGCCCCTCGTATTCCTTTGAATCAGTCTCCCTTTTCTATCAGCTTGTTTTCACTTAAGGTAGCCAAAAGGCTGGTAGAATTGACTGTCTTGTTCTTTTCAGGAATCATCTTTGTGTGGAATACAACATAACCAGCCTGTCTCCTTTTCTTCTAGAGATGATCCCGGGTGGGCAGGGCAGGCCACAAACCGCAAATATGTCTCCAAGGACGTTTTACCTGGTAGTCTGCAGGCAGAGAACATACTTCCTAAAGGTTGGAGAAAGATCTTCTCATTCATTTGAAGGAGGGACTCTATCATATATCCCAGGGGTAGTCAACCTTAGCTCTTTTATGACTCGTGGACTTCAACTCCCAGAATTCCTGAGCCAGCTGTGCTGGCTCAGGAATTCTGGGAGTTGAAGTCCACGAGTCATAAAAGAGCCAAGGTTGACTACCCCTGAATATCCTATTGACTTAACCTGTTCCCCTTTCAAGCACCACTCAGAGACCCAGCAGGATAGTGATCCAAACTCTTATTTTCATGGCTTGCTGAAACTGAATTGCAACTTGCTGCTAATACTACAATCAGTACAACTATTATAGTAATTTTACATGACTTTTAAGAAAAGCAATGTGGCTGCTCTTATTTCCGGGCCAGCTGAGATACTGCAGACCAGAGCTAGGGCTATGTAAATTCCCCCTTATGACTTACTTGTAGATCAAACTATCCATTTCAGTGTATACAGAAGATTTATAGGATGGGCAGGCTACATGTTAAAATGTTCCCAAACTATAAAAATATACATGTTGTGCATTGAGACCAACGTAAATGTTCTCTAAAGGACGCTTCTGTTTTGTTTTTGTTTTTTCCCCAAAATCCTTAAACACAGCAGGAATATCTACAAGATATAGTTGCCTACTCTCTAGGGCAGAGCTTCTCAATCTTAGCAACTTTAAAATATATTGACTTCAACTCCTAGAATTCCCCCAGCCAGATATGAGGTACATGGGCGGTTGAGAAATATGAAAAATAAATAAATAAACAAACAGGCAAACAAGCAAATAATAAAGTCAGTTCATCTTAAAGTTGACAAGGATGAAAAACGCTACTGTGGCCGAGATTCTCATGCCAGATAAGCAGGTAAGCAGGCTCTCTGTTGTGGCAAAACAAAAAAAACACCACCCGACAATACTATTTTTATTGCTTTGCTGCCTTCTAGTGGCCACCCAGATTTTGGGTAACGGCTGGGAGCATGGGGAGAGTTTCATTAGGCTTGGCTTGCAGAAATCAAAGCAAATTAGCTACAATACCCAAAATCCAAAGGCTCTGATGAGGCTCCATAGTCATTGAGGCTGGATTGGATTTGAGGAGCAGAATGTAATAGAAATGTGGGCTGGAACAAGAAAGATAGGCGAATCATACATGAAATTCAGAAGAGCTTAAATTACACATTGCAGCTGCCATCTTGACTTTTTTAAGATGGACACCTTGATTTAGGTCTAAATTATCTGCAGAATAACCTAACCCTATAGATTCTATCCTGTACTCTCTGCTTTTTGCAGGTCTCATCCCAGTTAAATCTGTCTTTTTCCATCATGTGGCCTTCTCTATAGAACAAGTCTTTATTCATGACTGTTAAAGGTTTTCAGATTGTTTAGCCTGCTGATCGCATGGTTTTATTGTATGCAATGTATAAGTATGTATCTCTATCCACAGACATTTGGAATTAATGGGAATGGAAATTTGTAAATATTAATGAATTAAATAAGTAAATAAATAGTATGGGTAGTTTTGCCTTATTTGTAAGTATAAGTTTGCCCATCTAATCTACTATTTTATATTTAATTCCAATGGGTGGATCTCAGTTTTTAATAATAACTTTTTGAAAAGTGCTTGATATAAGCCTGGTCTTCTATTCCTAGTGGGAGGTTGGGCTATAAAACCTCCAAGATCCCTTCCAACGCGGTTATTCTCTATAATGCTATTCCATTTACCTAGTTAATTACTTGCTTTTGAATTCATTGATCAATTAATCTATTACACTGAGTGATATTTCCATAGTCGAAAGCTCAAACAGCTTTTTAAAAAACCAAAACTATGTGCTTAGCTTCACTAATCACAATTATCTCTTAACAATTCAATCATCTTTTGCTGATTAAACTACAAATGAAAAATAGCTCTCCTTTAATTTGTTTAGAAAGGAAGGCATGCTGTTGGTGACTGGAGGTTACAAAAATAGAAACCTCCCCCCAACCGAGGAGAGGAAAAGGCAAATATTTCAATATGATGATGAATGTTTGGTCCCTTTGGAAAGAAACAATACAGTCTGTTATTAAGATTCATAGATCTTTGCCAGACAGTAGAATTCAAAATTTGTTTATAGAGACTGTCTGAATGCATAACTCTGCAGTTTGCATCCTTCATCTGCGTAAAAGCAGTTGCTTCTAACCAAGCATAAAAGCATCACCAATCTCAGAATTCTAGTAATAAATCTGAGCATAAGCCTTCACCTGGGTCCATTCTACCACACTAGCCCCCTAAAATAAATGGGATTTGGATGGTCCTATTTTCCGCTGATAGAGGTGATCTGGTATACAGGTAGTCCTTGACTTATGACTGTAATTGAGCCCGGATTTACAGTCATCAGTCATGACGGTTGTTAAGCAAGTCATCATCTAACCACACCCAATTTGCAATGCTCATATAGTGAATGACACGGTCATAAAGCAAAGGCCATGGTTGCAAAGTGCACCCATTATCTGCAATGGGCATTTTCCCCTGGAAACTGGAAGTAAACACTGGTTTCTGGCAGAAAACATCCTAAAAAGAGCCAGCTTGGTCTTGGGGTTAAGGCAGTAAGCTAGAAACCAGGAAACAGTGAGTTCTAGTCCTGTCTTAGCCACGAACGCCAGTTGGTTGACCTTGGGCCAGTCATTGTCTCTCAGCTCAACAACCTCACAGGGTTGTTGTTATGGGAAAAATAGGAGGAGAAAGATATATTGGATATGTTCACTGCCTTGAGTTATTTGTAAAAATAGTAAAGGTGGGATACAAATAAATAAATCATGGTCACATAACTATGGAATCCTGCAAATAGCTGTAAATAGGGGCCAGTTGCCAAGTGCCCAAAATGTGATCATGTGACCAGGAGGGGGCCAGCCATCAGAACTTCAAATCTGTGCCATAACTACTTTTTGGGGGAGTCCTTCATAACTTCAAACAGTCATTAAGCAACAGGTCCACCTGTACCAAGAAGTACTACAGATCTGAGATAGCAAGATCTCACTGGAGATTATATCCCTCTTAAATTAATTTATACTTTCTCCTTAAAATGCTCTTCTTAGATTCTGCTTTCTTTTGCTTCTTCTTTTTTTCTTTTGCCTAGCTTCCTACTATCAGAAGCATCTAACTGCCAGAATAGAGCATCACAACTGTTCTTTCTTTCATTCTCTGCAGAAACTCTTGGCAATGTTTTAGGTAAGCTTTCACCTAAAAGTGGAACAGTTCAGGATCCATCAAACTCCAGGTAGCCAATGCATAATTAGTCCAGCAGCTTTTAAGGGGATTGCTCAGAAGACTTGAGCCCCAGATTTTGCTCAGGGAATGTGCCACATTGATTTCTTGCAGCAATTTGTTTTTCCTGATAATTTTATCCATTCTGAAAGAATTATTTTTCCCCCATGTTCTGTGTCATGTCCAACAACTCTATGTTCCCCATTTATTAAGTATAGCAATGCTGCGTAGAATATGAACGGGAAATAATGCAAAGCCAAGCTTCAGTAGGCCTTATTCCTACATAACTGGCCCTTGCCTCCATGGCCAGGGCATCAAATGCAGCAGCATTTAGGGAATTTGTGGGCACTTCCAAGATGACCCTTGTTAGGGAAAACAAATGTGCTATTTTTTGTTCAAACAAGAATGCCAACACTCTTCTCCAGTACAGTACCTTCCAAATGCATTCATTTTTAAGTCCCTAAAAATCATCACTATGAACATTATCTGGGCATTTTTGGTTGCAGTGATGGGATATGTAGTTCATAACATCTAGAGATCTCTAGGTTAAAAGCTGCATCTGCGTAGAAAGCAATTCCCAGAACTTCTCAGTTATTTTCATCTATACATCACTTCACCACTGATGTTTTGAGGTGCTACAACAGCCATGTCAAACTTGCGACGTCACGTGATGTCGCACGACGTATCGGAGCTTTTTTGCCATTGCCGGCAATGGGGTGGGCGTGGCTCTGGTATGATGAAACCAGCCCGCAGGCCGGCAGTTTGACACCCCTGTGCTACAATAACAACGTAAGTCGGTGTTTCTCAATCTTGTCAACTTTAAGGTGTAAGGAATTCAAGGCTGAATGGGGAATTCTGAGAGTTGAGGTCCATCCATCTTAAAGTTGCCAAGATTAAGAAACACTGGTCTATGTGATCTCCAGTCATACCTAGTAGATTTTCTAGGACAGATTAAATCAGAAATCTTCCACAAGAAAAGCATGCCCTGTGCCACTTCCCCCCCCCTCCCCCCGGATATACTGTAGGTTAGAGTCAGTGCTATGCATTGATCGACGTTCATCCATGCGTTCATCCAGGAGAAGATGGAGATTTTGTCTGTTCCTCCTATGTTCATCCAACTTAACTAATTTAGGTTATGTCAACTTTAGATTTTTATGTTGTGGCGTATTGTGCAAACACAACCTATTTGATTAATTTACAGTTCAGTTGGCTTGAAAATTCAATAACCAAGTTAAGTATGTTCTAAGAACTCAACTTTAGTCAGTTCTCAGCCATCATGGCATACTAGTCAAATCTATGCTTCTGGCAAGACTACTAAGGAGAAGTACATTTTCCCCCGATCTCTCTTTTTTCACTGATAGAATGGCTGGTATTATCTGAAGAACATCATGGGGTGTGATGGAGTAGTTTAATATACCTGGAAAGATAAGGATCATTACACCCTCAAGAACACCTAGCTCACATTTCCAACCTGTTCTGTTGAAGTAACTGGGATCTGCTTATCTCATCTCAAGTAGATGACAAATTCCAGCATCAGATGGCTACAACTGCAGTCTCTCCCTATTGAGATTTGGCCATCACTGATAGCCATGTTCATCATAGGCATCCCTAAGAATCCTTGATGACAGTACACCCATGCAATAATGTCATGATGTAGGCAATGTAATTGTGGCTTCTTATAAACATCTGCAGGGGGGTGGCAGCTTCTAGAGTAGGCTTTATTTTTTTTATTCTATTGTCTTATTAGCAAGGCTAGTCTCACTAGCGGAGGTAACTGGAGGTTGTATGGTTGGAGGTTGTGGTGGCCTAGAATCAAGAACACTATCAGTGGTCCTCTGGATGTTGAGATTTCTAGGGAATTATTACATCCAGTGCTGTCTGCTGATAGATTGAAGTAAGCATTGACAAGCTGGGTAGATAGTCAACCCGAAGTTAGAGGAGCTTAGCCCAATGTGCTATGGCAGTGGTGGTAAACCTATGGCACGCGTGCCAGAGGTGGCACTCAGAGCCCTCTCTGTTGGCACGCACACCACCGCCGCCAGTAGCAGGTCCATCAGGCCACCACCGCCACCTGGAGCAGGAGCTCCGCCCAGCACAAAGGAGGGGAAGCAGCCGACTAGCAAGCTCGAGTAGAGGTGGTAGAGCAGAGGTCACCAACCATTGTCGATTGGTGGACTGGAAGAAAAGGGAGGGGGAAGCATTTTACATGCGTGCATGCGCACACGGAGCCGTGAGCATTGACACACTGCAAATAGGGCGGGGCTAGTGCCTGCATGATACTCACTAGCCATGCCCCGTTCTTATGTGGTGCAGCATCTTGTATCTGCACCCTGCGGCGCGGTGGTGGCCATTTTTGCCTCTTGCAGCACGGTGGCCCATTTTTGTGCCCCCGGGTTTTGCGTGCCAGAAGCAGCACTCAGAGGAGCCTCCCTGCCGCGCCCCCCCCCCGAGGGCACCATAATGCTGATGCGGCCCTGGCACTTTGCAATAAATAAGTGGGTTTTGGGTTGCAGTTTGGGCACTCGGTCTCTAAAAGATTCGCCATCACTGTGCTATGGGGAAGAATGCTAGGCCTTGTCAGGGAGCTAGAAAAAAATGCTTAGGAAAAAGTGCAAATGCAGATCTGGCTTGCTTACAGTGCCATCTGCTGCCAAGCAAGGGGAATTGCTTCACAGGGGAGAAGAATGGCAGGCAGGTAGCTGACCTAGATTGATCAGATCAGGGGACTGGAAGCGAGGTGGGGAACTTCATAGCAGCTGGACACTCTCAGAGCTATTAGGAATGGTATTCCCACTGAGAGCTGTAGCACTAGGAATGGCTATGTAACATGCTCGGACATGTCTTTAAAGAAATATTCTCCTGTGCCTTGGAAATTCCAGCAAAATATGTATGATTACCTTTCAATAATCATTGGTCATTGCTTATTGTTCATGGTGGTGCACAAAAGTTTTTAATTCAATGTACAGCATCTACCAAGTTGTTAATGTCTAGCTATTCACTGCAACAACAATGTCAGTTTTCTCTTGCATTGTAGCAAGCTTAATGTTCATTGTAAGGGTTTTGGAATTTTATTCATTTAAAATTCATTTCCTAAAGATTGTTTTCTGGTTTTGCAAGTTTGCAGGGTTCTCCTTAGTATATTCTGATATCTGTTCCATAAGAATTAGTTATACATTGCACACAGGGTTTCGTGTGCTTCCCACAAGCTTTTTGATGTATTTTACCAGATTATAATTTGGTGGTGTGGTGGTATAGTGGTTAGAATGCAGTATTGCAGGCTAATTCTGTTGACTGTCAATTGCCGGCAGTTTGGCAGTTCAGATCTCACACACTCAAGGTTGACTCAGCCTTCCATCCTTCCAAGGTCAATAAAATGAGGACCCAGATTGTTGGGGGCAATATACTGACTCTGTAAACTGCTTAGAGAGGGCTGTAAAGCACTGTGAAGTGGTATATAAGTCTAAGTGCTATTGCTAAGTGCTGCTATTAAATGTGACCTAATGATAAAAGGATTGATTACATTTTAATTAACTGATACGTCAATGAATGAAATTAACAGGACGTTCAACCCAAACTGCAGTCTTTAACTCAGAAAACATTGCACAGTGAAGTATAAATGGTTTGTATACAACATCCCAGAAGGGAGCTGCTGTAAAAACCTCTATGGCTGCATTTGCACAACATATTGATTTCACTGAACTATGGTTTAATAAAATAATCCAATTATGTGGGTTCACACAACATGCTTGAGGAAGACAATTTATGGTTTAGTTGTTGCATTTGCACGTCATAATCAATTTGGTTACTGTTATCGGTAGATAGATTATGTACTATATTTACATTAAGAAAGATAAACATGATTACACTCAGATCTTGAGTTACAAATCAGACAATATTTTAACCAAGTTATGTTGTACAAAAACAGCCTATATTCTTTCTACTTGAAGTTTTAGAGAAGACATAAGAATTATCTTCACCAACCTAGCTTCATCTCTTATTTTATTTGTACACTGGTTCTCTTGCTTGAAGACCACAAAAACTGAAAGCCCTTATGGTAGTATAAAATATTAGGATTGTACATCCTTCAGATTTTATCCAGAAATTGTGCTTCAGAATGTGCAGGAACCCAGCATCTCACAAACAGGAACACCTCAACACTATTGCAAAGAATGGAGTACCATTTGGGCAAAATGTGTAGCATAGTGTTTCTCAACCCTGGTTGTTGTTGCTGCTGCTGCTGTTGTTAGCGTATGGCATTGTTATATTAACCAGGAAACCACAATGCTATTGCAGTGTACAGTAGTAGTTTGGCTGCCACTTTGCCATCTGTGTTGCTGAATACGCTTGTGTGCTTCCCAAGGTGTGCCACAGGAGGGTGAGCTGGCTTCGCACTAGAAAGAAAGATGAGAAGCTCTTCCTGAGGCGCCATCTTAGGCGCTCTCCCTTCCCTGGACTTGCCTCATAAACAGGCGCACAATCAGGAGGGTTCAGAGCCAGCAGGAATCTGACTGCCTACACAGAGCAGCAATTTGTCTCTCCACCAAAGCAGTACCTATTTATCTACTTGCATAGAACATGCTTTCGAACTATTAGGTCAGGAGTAGTCAACCTTGGCTCTTTTATGACTCATGGACTTCAACTCCCAGAATTCCTGAGCCAGCTAGGCTGGCTCAGGAATTCTGGGAATTGAAGTCCACGAGTTATAAAAGAGCCAAGGTTGACTACACCTGTATTAGGTGAACAGAAGCTGAGGCAAATGATGGGTGCTCACCCCATTACACAGAGTTAGGACTTGAACTGTTGGAGTAAAGACCATCTCCAGCATCATTAAACCACTGAGCCATTGCACCTCCTCAACCTTGGTGACTGAGAAGCAATAAGAAATTAAGCACCCTTTCCCCTACATGTTGGAAATGTAATTTGGCAAGAGGGACATATTATCATATGTGGTGGGAGTGCCCGAAAGCCCGTGTTTTTTGGAACAAGGTTAAAAAATGGTTAGAAGAAATATTAACAACAGAGGTAGAACTAAAACCAGAACTCTTCTTACTTGGTATTACCATACAAAAATATGATAAAGGGACACTCTACCTAATGCTACACATCCTCATGGCCGCCAGACTGACCTATGCACAAAATTGGAGAAACAAAGAAACAAAGAAATTCCTACTGAAGAAGAGATTCTACAAAAAATTTTATCGTGTGCAGACATGGACAGGCTAACTATGGAACTAAAGGACAAGACAGAAACGGACTATTTTGGAATCTGGGACAAATTTTACTGCTGGTATGAGTCAAGAAGAACTGTTCGGGTTTTGAGTTAAAGTTTAAGTTTGTGGTATATAAAATTATATGTTAATATATAGAAAAATAAGCTTGAGATTGTATAATATTGTATTATATAGGGGAATATATGTATATATATATAGAGAGAGATGTATATATAGAACTTTAAATATGATAAGGAACGAATTGTTAGGATTATATATACTGGAACGTCATGTCATGTCCTTTTTTGTTTTAATTGTTTTATTAATAAAAAACTTTTTTAAAAAAAGCAATTAAGCACCCTATTTAGTCCTACCATCTTGTCATTCATATATTCCTTTCTGCTAACATTGTTTTCCCACAGTCAAATCAGCTGTATGGTTTTAAAATCATTTCTTCAAACCTAGTGCCTTATTAATCCATCCTTATTAATGTATTCCTTAAAAATGATGCTGAATATTCCATTATCAAATGCAGTATGTTCTTCAAGGGATGGCTTTTCTTTCTAAAAGCAATTTATCAAACAAGCTTCTTAATGAGGAATGTTGTGAAGCTGAAGAAAATGCTGGTGTGTAAAAGTGATGGGAATTTATGAAATCTCAAAGTCTTATTTTATGAATAAACTCCTCAGATTCTTAGTGGTATAAAGATAGTTTAAATTCTGAAGTCAGATGTGTGTGTGTGTTTAAAACATGCTTGTTTGTTTTATCACACAGTTTCATAGTGTCTACTTGAGAAGGTATCCATACAAACATTCTTTTGTTATTATTATCCCAAGGAAATAACGTTTCAATTGTCCTAAACTCATTGTCCTTCAAAGAACCTGGTTCTCCATTACGGGTCTGAATGGAAAAGCAGGAGAAATTATATTCATAGCTGACCATGGTCAATCTCTGGCAAAAGGCATTTATTGTTACAATTATTTTTAAAACAGAGGCCTATGGGGTCAAAATCAGCACCCGGCCACCTTTAGTTAAGCAATACCAGGCTTGTAATACCTTGGAGTTAAGAGACACGATGGAAAGTTACAAAGGAACACAGAAATGAGGACTGTTTTTATCACACAGGGGACTAACAATGGCAAAACACACAAGACAACACTCACCCCAGAGGTGATTTTACTTCCTCTGTTTGCTCTGGGCTCATCACCAAATTACCTTTCTTTGTTCATTGCCCCAGCCCACCCCCACCCCTTCTTGAATACTTCCCTCCAAAATTGGTATTCTTACTACCCCTCCAGTATTTGGATTCCATCTTCAGAAGGACCCATGTGGGAACAAACAACAAATCATCTCATTGTTTGGGGGGGGTGTCTTCTGATCCATGCCCACCCTCTTCCCTCCCCAGATATGCACACTTCTTCTTCACAGCTTCCTTTTCCCCTTATGTCCCCCTCCCTCCCTGAAACACACGAGATGGCTTCTCCCATCAATTCTTTACATTCACAAACAACGAAAGCAGAGGACAATCCCAGTTCCTCAGTCAACACTTTGCATTAAGGCAGCCTCCACCATGTACTGCCGCCTGCTGCCATCTTTCCTTAGAGCCGTCAGTTCAAATTGTTTTCTGCCTGAGGGCCTCTTTACCTTGAGGCCTCTTCCTTTAATTCCTTGTTCTTCCGGACCTCCTCAGCATGCTTATCCTAAAAAAAAAAAAAAAAAAAAGACATCACAAGATGTGGCTAGAGTCATCAACTTAGTGGAATAAGCAAATTCATGCATAGGACTCCCTTTTTTTTTCTTTTAACTACCCTGTAATCTCTTGCATTGGGGTGGAGTCAGGGTGACTGAAAGGAGCTCTGGTGTTTACTGGCCGGATGCCCTTCCTGATGTCTATACAGAGCTCACAGCAGATACTTTCTCTTTGCGCCCAGAGAGAGAAATATCTGCTGCTATGATCAAATTCACAGCTTCCCGATTGCTCCACCTCTAGGCCACCACGCAGCTCATGCATAGGATTCCAGTGGCTTCCACTAGTCTTCCTGAGGAGCTGCATATCTCTGAATATCAATGACCATGAAAGAAACATGGGGAACAGGGCCACGACTAACATGTTCCTAGAAACATCTAGTTGGCTACCATAGAAGCACAATTACTGGATTCACACATGATACACCTGTTGGGCCTTCAGAGTCTATTAGCACTTTGAACTGAAGATAATAATCCTGAGAAAGGAGTGATCCTGTTTATCTTCACACCCATTGTAGTTAGCACCAGGGCTTTTTTTGTCATAGAACGCCCAGAACGGAGTTCCGGCACCTTTTTGGGATGGAACCTTGTAGGGTAGGCAAGGTGGGTTGTATGACGTGTGTGAGTTCCGGCACCTTTTTTTTTTTTTTTTTTTTTTTGAAAAAAAAGCACTGGTTAGCACACATGTCTTGATCCAGTGCAACCCACACCTTCCACCTCCATCCTTACTAGTGTGGGCCCCTCACCTTCTCCTGAAGACGTTCCAACATAGCAGCTAAATGTGCCTCTCGGTTCTCCTTGTTGGACTCCATTTTCTGCATCAGCCTCTCCTTGGCAGTTTTGATGAAATTGTTGTTCTCCTCAATGGCTTTCTGGATGACTTCTCGTTCGTGTTCCCGTTTTCCTGCCAAATGCTTCAGGAGTTCTGCTTCCTGGTACTATATCCATAGAATAATATGAGAATGATACACATATATAGGATGCATTGATTGAAGGACAATGAAGCAGATCCTAGGTTAGATACAGCAGGCTCCAAGTAAATCTCTGCTAATAAAATCTATGCTTCACTGGGCTATTTTGCATTGATAACAAGATTGGATCTGGTGACTTCATAAAGAGAGAAATTCCCACATCTAAACTGCTGATGATACAAAGACAATCTGTTGAAAAGTCAAAAATCAGTACTGGGAGTCAGTAGGTTGTTTGCTGTGTATGTCAGAGTTGGCTAATTTCTGCAGTTTTGCCTCCTGCTCTGGTTCAAAAACAAAATTGTTTATTGCTAAGAGCTTTGCAACAATAGATGAATGTGCCCAAACACAGCTGGAATATGTCATGCACACTCCATGTACAAATATCAATATATAAGCATGAGGTATGCATTATTCATTTTATAAGAAACTTTCTACTTTGCCTGGTTTAAAATTGGGATAGATGGCATTCCCCAAAATGTATTGCTATTTCCTTCTTTTCCTTTTCTAAAATCTTAAGTTTTGTCCAACCTAACCACGGTGGCTTAGGATTATGTGAACTGTAGTCCAAAAGTATCCTATTAAATTGATGAATGGCTAAGAAGATGGATTTCCAATTGCTTTATAGGGATTTGAAATTTATCAATCTCAGTTTTCCAACCACATTTGTTTTTTGTAAACTGTGTTCATCAAGATACATTTGGAAAGTTTTCTTTCACCTGCTGAATGCTTAAATATAGCAGGAAAACCTGTTCAGGGTCACGAATGCAGATTTTTTTTTTATATCCCCAGCCTTTTTCTTTATGGTCAAATTAACACAGTTGGGACAAAGTCTTTCAATTTAACTTATACCAGTTTCCCTTGCAGATCAGGATCTTACTTCCCTCTATGTATCGTAAGGGGTACTTTATAGAATACAATTAACCAGCAGCTCAGGCAAGCTAGCTTGGCTTTTAATTTGTAAAATGTCAAGTAATTATAATGAGATGGATCAGATATGACCTTTCGAAGATCATGTAGTGCAAAAACAAGTAACCTATTGACAACAGCACAGCATTTTTAAAAAATATTGTCAATAGCCTGGTGATAACACTTAAGGAGGATGGATTGCTTCCCCTGGTTAAAAAAAATGAGAGAATTTGCCCAGAGTTTTGTTTTCTGCCTCTTTCAGTATAGCAAATCTACGTGAAAGCTGGATCTGAAAGAACCTCATTTCTTTCAGCTCCTACCAGAAATAAGTAGCAAACCATGGCACCCAATTTGGGATGATTCAGTTAGACAAAATATCTGCATGTATTATTTGTACACTATTTCCCATTTTAACACAAATCCCAAAGTGGTTTACAATACAATTCAAACAATGAGTGAAAAAATTAATAGAAACATACTTTAAAGCACTATCAAGCATCTCCCTAAGGAACGGTCAAAAAAGTTAAGATGGCTTCCATGATCTAAGCCCTACTGTAATGCGTATAAAATAAGCAAGGTTTGATTACATCTTCATGGCCACCTTCATGATTAAAAGCTAGGAAGAAGTATAACGTCTTTGCCTGGTGCTAAAAATGCAACGAAGATGGCACAAAAGATACCTCACTGAGGAAGCCATTGCAAAGTTGGTGAGGTGGTTAAGTTTAGCCCTATATGTGATTCTTCTCTGAAATCCAAGCTTTAGTTTACAGTTCCCTTACATATTTAGTTTACAGTTACCTTACATATTTATATTCCTGCCATACACTTGAAACTTTTCCTGTTCTTTTCCTTTTCTTTATAAATTCTATGCTTGTGTAATCTTGCAAAAGTTTTCAAGCAAACATCAGGTAAAGATACTTGAAGGTATTATTTGCTTGTGTCTTGCCAAATAAAGCTATACCTAGATACTGGCAAAAAGAGAGGTTTATTTATTGCTATCTGAATGTACTGACCACATGAATGAATCTGTTACATGAGTAACACAGAAGGGTTACTCATATCTACACACCCAGATATGAATACATTATTTAGCAATTTCTCCTTTGTGCAAATCGATTTTTCTACTCGGTTTTCAGGAGGTTGACTTGATCATCTCTGGTTTCATGCAGGATGATCTAAGACCTGCCTTTACAGGAACACATTACATTCTGCATAAGCTTTGTTGAGAGTGGGGTTATCAAACATGCCTGTAGAGTTGTTGAAAGTGAACTGAGATACCTCCTGTGATTTAACAAATCTACCATAGAAAAGGCCCTCTCTTGGGAAGCCACTCCAAACTTTAAATTTGTTAACCTGGATCTAATTTCCAGCCCAAACAGTAGATACACTGTAAGCAAACAAGGAACCAGGGCTCTAACAAAATATTTCCTAAAATATTTCTAAGAGGAAAGGAGTGGACAAAGATCACTCCTTAAGATCAATGGGACAGAAAAAGAGCTAACTCAGGATCCAAGAGAAAAGCTGAGCCAAGAAAAAGAATTCATTCATCTCTTTCCCCCACAGTTGTAGTCCAGAAGCTATTCAGGACTACCTATTAAGGTCAGGCAGGAACAAGGATAAATGAATGATGCCTCCTAATGGATGATCAATCATCTGAAACCAGGAAAGCACCACCAATTTCTTTCTTCCTGAGATCAGCCCATTTGATGGAACTGCTTTATAAGCAATTGGAGAGCTAAATGTCTATGGAGATTCTCGGTCATCCAGGTCATAGTTATCCCAAAGATGCTTTTTCATGAGGCAACTGGACTTTCTTTTTTTTCTTTGAAGATGTTTCGCTTCTCATCCAAGGAGCTTCTTCAGCTCTGACTGCTGGCTGTGGAATTCTGGGAGTTGAAGTCCACATGCCTTAAAATTGTCAAGGTTGAGAAACACTGCACCTATTTGTCAAGGTTGATGCCATTGGGAAGGGCAAAGACTAAAGCCCTTACTCTGCAGAATGATAGGGAGAATCCTCAAAACAGGATGGTTAGCTCAATGGATTTGAAGGAGTGAATAATAGGCTTTACTATCCAAAGAGGTGGCTTGCTGTTACCATAAAGCCCATTAAATTTCTTAACTGCACTGTGGATATCATGCAGATACAAACTATTTCTCACCTTACGTCGCTCCTCAGCAGCTTCTAGCTTCTTCTGGATCTCCTCCAATGAAGGGTCACGCCGTCGAGGCAGGGAGGCATTGAATTCAGGGATTCCATCGAAGGACGGTGGCTTAAGGATAACCTCAAAGGATTGTCCTGAGGTGCGCTTGTTGAGTTCAATGACCTCCATGTCAGATATGACACACCAGGTCAAGTCTACAGTGTCTACTAAACAAAAAGGAGAGAAAAGCTGAAGAATAAGTATGCCAGGAAGCAATTAAACTAGCAATGGGCATAATTTCTCTAGGCCACAGAGAAAACTACTGGAAATCTGTATCCCACAGGGGGTCGGAGGTTTCCTCTGTAACCCTGGTGCAGACATGATGGGATTCATCAGCAAAGAAGTAGACATGAAAGGAAAAGGTTTCCAAGTTTGGAAATCAACATGTGAAAAATCCTTTCTTTGGTGCCTGTTCTTTCATCATGCTGGAAAATGGCACTGAGCCAAAGATAAAAATGAAGCAATATTATATTTCTTCTTAAAGGTTAAATTCACACAACTCGCTTAATTGGTTCAGTTAGAAATCTAGCTGCTATACTGGAACAACATATAAAAGTCAGTTAACTCTTTTTTTTTTTTTTTTTTGCAAATCCAGTTCTGGATAGTTTATTATTCCATATACCATGAGAGAAAATTGGTTTAATTCATTAATCCAATTTGTGCTAAGTGCATTTTGTGAATCCAGTTACAGAATCCTAGAATGTCTCTCTCTATATATATATATATCCTCATATTTCATTTTTGCATTATCTATCTTAATAACACAGAATAATTACTGGAATATAATCCAATATAAATTGTCACCCACAATACATTGTGTTGAGGTCAACACAGAACCCTTGGAAGAGTGGCATTTTCCCTCAGTAATAACTGCAGCTTTCTTGGCAACAATATGAGTTTTTACTTACCTTCATATTTATAAGATGGTTTATTTAAAGGGTCTGAGAGGAAACAGGAACAGAAGAGGGACACCAGGGGGAGCTCTTTCATTTTTTCTTTATAGGCTATGGGAAAACAAAAAAAAGCAAAACACAATTACAAAAAAGGAGGAATTATTTGCAATTTCACTAGCATTTGTTCCTGGCCTTGTTTTCTTTGCTTCCTTGCTCATTTCATGGCAGATATGGAAAGGAATGGAGGGGGAGGGGGAGAGGAAGAGGAAGAGCTGCTATTGGCTTCATTTTCAGATGCTGAGTTCTGCTAATGCTTTTATACAAATTCATAATTCAGTTGCACTTGAAATGTTGTGTGTCCACATCTGGTCACCGCATCTTAAAAGGAAGTTCTGGAACTGGGAAAAGACCCCAAAAAAGCAAGCCATATGGAGACAAATGAACTAGTTAAATAGATGCCCAATAGCCTTTAGAAGTTTTTCAGCTAATTTGCAAGGAGAGAAAATAGACGATTGAACTGAATTCCATTAAGCATGGGAGGAAAAAAAATCCCTCAGTGGTTTCTCCAGGACAGGATTTCCCATGAGCTACGCCCATTTCATTACTGATAAAACATCCCATGGGAAAACTTTACTCTTGAGATCTTCCTTGGGGATTTAACTAAAGCATTGGAAGCCAGGGAGGCAGCAGGTCTCTGGTGCCAGTAGGGAAGAGTGAAAAACAGGACACTCACACATACCATCCCCTTTGACCACTTTACAACCAAACCAGTGCATGACCACTATACTGCAGCTGTGAGAATGTCTCTTTCCCTTTGAAAGGATTTGCAGAAGCAAATTTGCCAGCATTCCCATACCTGCCAATGTCATGTTGTCTGCTGTTCTTAGTATCTTGCTGCTTTGGTGGCTGTCAAGGGGGAAGATCACAACCGGTGGAGGAGAGCCTGCCTGCAACCTGAGGAGACAAGCAAAAGACAAAGCAGCACAGGGTAAATTTCAATTTGCTTCTGTCCTTTTCAGGAAATAAGGGGTGGGATTTGCAAAGGGATGCAATATGCAAGACACTACAGGTCACATGCTCAAAAGTTAATTTCCCACAAGGATCTCCAGCTGTCCACCCCAGCAGCTTCACAATCCTTCCAGCGGACATTAGACTCTGTCCAGTTCTGTATCGCCTTCCCAATTTTCCTATGTTCTGTTTAAGCATAGATTCCTTGTTTTAACCCTGAACGACAAAGGACCCAGCCCTATTTTAGTCTAGTATAATATGTTGTGAAATGATCCAGTATTGGTCTGCTGGAATATGAATAGTTTAACTTAGTGTTTGTCGATGCCCAAAATTCCCTAGACCCGTGGTGGTGAACCTATGGCACGCGTGCCACAAGTGGCAAGCAGAGCCCTCTCTGTGAGCACACATGACATCGCCCCAGTCCTAGTTCAGCTGGGTTTTATAAAACCTTTTCGCTTTAGGCCTCCACTGTGCAAAAAAAAAAAGGTTCAATCAATCAATCAATCAATTTCAATGTCTTGCGGGGGCAAAAAAGATCTCGCAAAGTTAGAATTGATTGATTGAACTTTTTAGTCCCACCCAGTCTGCTGTTATCACTGCAGCCATGCCCACCCAATGGGCCACGCCACCCAATTGGCCACACCCACCTAATTGGCCACACCCATCCAATGGGCCATGCCCACCCGGCACCCGACGATACGTAAGTGTGTTTTGAGTTGCAGTTTGGGCACTCGGTTTCTAAAAGGTTCGCCACCATCACTGCCCTAGACCATATTTGAAGCTGTAGAAGTCCACATATCTTAAAGTTGCTAAGATTAAGTTTCACTAACTGATAACCTCTACTTGAGGGATGGCACCAGAAATGCAGGGCTTTTGATGCGGAAGTTCTAAACTTCTTCAACTCTTAGATGCATCAAAATTATGGGCAATTCAAAATTCTGTCTTGTTTCCCTAGTTGTTACTTGATACATTTAAAGATCAATAAGTAAAGCATAAAAAGGGCTCTTTAATCTTTTCATCATCAGTGTTTCTCAATCTGTGGTCCACGGACCCCTGGGGGGGCATGATGTCATCACAGGGGGTCTGCGAAGGCTTGAAGAAATGTTATGATTTAAACCTTAAGTCTTGGGGATCCATGGCCATGGTCTGTGGCCACAAAATATATTTAAAGGGGGCCCGTGGGGAAGAAAAGGTTGAGAATCACTGCCCTACATGCCATAGGGATAGATAACATGCAGGATCGCCTCTCTCTGAGGGTTTCTGTTCATCCCACCAGACACAACAGAATTTGGATATTCCAGGCCCCCTCTGCTCAATATTATCTGATGGGACCTAGGAGATGTGACACTTGGTATGGAGCAGCTTGACCTCCAAGATCCAGAGGACCCCAACTTTCTTGGTCTTCTGAAAGGCTGTGATGACTGACATGCAGTGTTCCAGGTGCTTGGATGGGATATTGAGCCAATATACTGTAAGTATAGTTGTGTTATGAGTCTGTAATGGTGCCCTGGCTATTGTCTTATGGTTACTTTAATGTTGTTTTCATTTTGTGATTAGAGGCTTTATAATATACTTTTCTGGATGTTTGCTAGCCAGCCACGGGCAGCCATATAAATTCTTTAAGTAAATACATGAACTATTCTGTAGCAAGCCTGGTATCTGGGTTTAATTAAATTGCAGAGATTATTTTAAAGAAGTAGAAGCAGCACACTAAACAATGCTGACTCGGGGCCATTTGAGAGTTTGAATCGGTCTTGGAACACATTGGCACCATGTCTGGGGTGACTCTACTGCATGAACACAGCTCTCACAGCCAGGGAGGGAGAATGCAGCTCAGACAATAGACCTTTTCAATAGAAGAAATAGCAGATGGAACTGCTCCACTCAGAAGCAATTTAGGTCTCTGCTTTTTAAGAAATCTGTGGAGATCTTGAACAAGGGCTGGCAAACAGAGCAGACTGGGTGCAGGTATGCTGCTGAATCATAAAATGGCCTAGCATATGTGCAAATTCAGCGGATTGTAATTGCAATTTATTCATCAAACCATGGTTACATGAATTAGATCATAATGTGATGGGCAGGAGGAATATAGCAAAAAAACTGGAAACAGATTTTTTTTATAGTCAAGCCAGTTTAAGATATTGTATTTAAATTTTCAGCTGAAAGAATCATTCCTTTCTGTATAAACAAGACATACAGGTGGAACACAAGAGATGTTTTAGATTCAGTCCTTCTCATAAGATGTAGACTAATGCCTTGCTTCCAGCAATAGCCAGTTTTAGGTATATGCATGGATACTTCCAGGTGCTGCTGCAAGAAACTCTGGAAAAAAGCAGCGCTCCATACATTCATTCTTTGCCCATTTAACACAGCTTCTGTGAAACCATAAGGATCATTCCACTCACTAATTACATGAGACCCAATAGGTTACAGCAATGAAGAAGAAACTTCCCAGTTTACAGTGATTGTAGGTTGGAAAAGGAACTCTTAATCCATTTCTATAGGTGACACATAGATTGGACTTTGTGTCTACAAGGCCAATAAAAACTTACCATCAGTTATTATTAGATGTTTTTTTCTCAACAATTAGGAGATACGTAATTCTCACTCTTTAAAAAAAATCTGTATTAATCCATTTGTGAAAAGTGCCTGGAATTCTCAGCTAGACTTCCTTGAATACAGAATATTTGCACCACGCAAGCACAAAAGAATGATGGAATGCAGAACTAGAGGTCAAAAGAGGTGGTTAGATTTTAACTCAGCAATTCAGAAAATTAAATTTGCTAAACTAGGGTGGGGTGCATTTCCAGGGCTGATTGCTTGCTCCCAAAAAACATTGTGTAAGTCGGTTGTATTTATTTCCCAAAAGTGATGAGGATTGTTCTTATGAGAGGAAGCACATGTTCAAATTCACTTACCCCCTCCCCCTTCCCCATAATAACTTCTTCCCAGAAGTGGGCCATGACACTGAGAAAGACAAGAGTTCCTCTTAGGATTGATGCTTGTTTAAAAAATAATTTATTTTTGTTTTTACCTGCTTGAATTACAACAGCTAACAAATACAACACCCCAAAGCCCTCTTGTTAAATCTTAAGCCTCGCCTAGCATTTGACTGGGTTTTCCTCCTGATGAAAAAAAAGTGGAGTTTGCACGCAATCTCAGAAGAATTCCTGCTGCTCGGCTTGGAAGACATGTTCTTCACACAAAACTTCATTCCTCTCATCCTCGCAGCATCACAAGTCTCCCCGTCTCTATCCCCACCTCCCCCTGCCTATCTTGTAATCTCAAAACGCTCCTCTTCCTTCAGTTTCTAAAAGTGGGGTCTTCACACCAGCCCCCTTCCTTTTCATCCAAGACCTATTAGGGGACATTATTCGGTTCCCAGGATCCACGGCTCTTCTTTCCTTTGTTAGGAGATCATGCGCTCAATCCTTTCACCGGCAGCTCTGGGGACTGGCTGCGATCTGCCCAGAGCCTTTCTTTGCTATTTCCCCTTTATTGCTAAGACCCCCTGCTTTGGTTCCTGGGAAAGCGCTTGGATCAAGAAGCCGGTTTGAGAGGTGTGGGGCTGGCTGAGAGGCGAACCCACGGGAGTGAGCCCTTGGCTTGCAAAGAGAAGTGCTGCTGTCTTTCCAATGGCTCCACCAGGCATGCTGTGGCGCTTCGTCGATAAGGGAGGGAGGCGGAAGCCACAGCCCTGTACTGTATAATGTGGGATGAGCTCACAGCAGCTGAAAGCAGGCAGGGAGGAGGGGAAAGAGGAGGGCACGGTAAGGACTTGACACTGCAGCCTTGTCCAAAAATGACAAGCCGGAGAACTTACAGACATTTTGCATCTGTACAAAATGGGCATATTTCATTAACTATTGGGACACCTTTCACTCTCCTGAAACTAAGTGCTCAGACATTTCCAAATACACAGCCATAACCCAAAAGAATCTCCACCGTGTCATGTTTAATGCCAAGTGAAATCCTATATATTTCTTCCCTTTTGTGATCTTTTACATTTCTTTCTTTTTTTTAACCCAACAACCTGCATTCGTACTTTTTAGATCTTTACGCTGCTATTCCCTTTACTTTGATTTTGCTCTGTGCCTTTTCTTTTATCTTTGACTTTGTTTGTTTTTTTAATTTGGTGATTGTTGTATGAATTTAAGAGCTGTGGTGGCTGGACCCCAGGGTTGGGTAATAAAGAAGCGAATCGATTTCCACACAAAAATATTTTTAAAAAAATTAAAGAGAAAACAGCTGTTGCTCCGCCTTCAGTAACTATTCCATCCACACCCATTTGAGATGAATGCCATCGGAAGTGGGAGAGGCCTCTCAGCCTTCATCTCCAGATGTGGGAGGGGAAGAAAAAGCTCACATGCTGATTCTTATTCTTCTAAAAATTACAATAAAAGCCACCATTACTAATATATACCACAGGTTCATCACACAGGTATTCATTTCCATTTCTATTTTTACCAATAACTTGGCATCTCTCCCTTTTCCAAGCAAGACTCTGCCCACCCCTGACAAATAATTGCAGTTTTTGTTCAGCAATTGAAGAACTGACTAGGAGGGAGAAAAGACGGAGAGCTGGTCTCCCTTCTGATACCACCAATGAAATCAAAAGGAAGGAAGCAGTGAGGGGAGGAAGATGGCTCTCCTGCCATGAGGTTACCTGTAGCAAAGACATTATCTGCAAACATAAAGGAAAGGAGAAGAGAGCAAAGGGTTGGTGCTGATGCTGATGCTCCTGGACATGCTATGCTGACTTACCTCATGCCACAGAAATCTGCTTTTATTGCTTTTATCTACATGGGAGGAATTTCAGTGCAGGTAGGAAAGATTTACCTTTGCTGTCCACCTGCATTTGATAACATGTGACTTGTTGGGAAACCTATAGCCAATCAAAGCATCCCATGTGTGCACTTGTCATTTTCAATCATTCATTTCTGCCCTGGAGCTATTTGGAAAGCACTCTGCACGTGTTCCCAGGATCTTTATCACTGTAATGCTTCATATTTGCCAAGGTTGTCCGATGATGGTTAAAACAGAGCCCTCGGGAAGAAAACCCCTCTGAGGGTTGACTGATGATAAGCCCTGATGCTCCCTCATCTTTTATCCTAAATCAAAGCACTTTCAAGATATGAAAAGCATAAACTCAAAGTGGGCTGATCTGCATCAGTGAAATCTGGGGTAAAAATGTCATGAATTGGGAAAGTTCCAGCCAGAAATGGAATCAAAAGGCTTTGGAATAGTCTACTGATGTCCCTAGGCAGTTGGAGGTACTTTTGGGGATGGGAGGGTGCAGTAGGCAGAGACTACTAAATCTGGAGAACAATTGCTATAGAAAGATTCAGCCAATGAATATTAACATTGAGCCTAAGGAAACCAGGGCTTGGTGCTATGTGTGAATGTAGCCATTACACATGTCACAGAAAGAGCATTTCCAAATTAACAGAACTAACTTTGTATCTATAATAGAAAAATCCACAATTCTCCCCTTGAGGGAAAATAATCTGCATCAAGGCAAGCTAGGTTCTTTACCAACACAACCAGATTTGACCATTTCTATTTTAAAAATCTATTTCTTTTTGCAGACATGAAGAAGTCCAAATGCTTTTCTCTTTGGGGTGGGGTGAGAGTTAATCTTGGGTTTGCTGGGTAAGAACAGGCTTAGAAAGCTACTAAAGCAGCCCTCCCCTTGACCACAGGAAATTTTATGCAGCCATTCCTCTGATTTCTGAGATTTCAGCAATAGCTAGCCTAGGCTGAAGACAAGAAACTTTCTATCAACAAAGAAATAAGAGAGAGAGAAAGCCAGGATGTTTCAGGAACCTGAATTCCACATCCAGTTAACTCAACTATTCTTTCCTGCCCTCTGAAAGCATTGTGCCATAAAAGCAACCTTGCCCATTGTTAGTTTGTCTGGATCATGGTGAGTTCATTGCAAATTTCAAGAGAAGAAACAGCTGTGAAGAGGAAGAAAGAAATGTTCTGCAATTATCCATTGGCCCCCACAAAAAAGTGCCTCCATCCAGAGCAAAAATGGCTAGATATAAAAGATCTCCAAAACAACACTATTTGTCTCTGTGGTAATACCCATGTTCTCCTTTTGAGGAAATCTTGTGGTATTTAAGATTAACGCATCTATTAAATATATAAACTCACACAGAATGGGGGCATTGTCTCTAAATGAATTTTATTTCATGAAAGCTGCTGTCATATAAATGTTTGTCTTCAATGTGTCACCAGACTTTACTGTCTGGAAGCTGTTTTCCACAATGTTGCTGATCTAAAATTACTGATCTCTCTCAGCCCAACATCCCGAGGGTTTCAGATTTTATATTGCATCACAGAACACTAATCAGGTTATGTGAAGTGCATTGCACATATTACAACAAGTAATAGGAAGCAGTTATTTCTTGGTATGGGAATTGCTAAAAACACAATGATATAAAACAAAGTGTTAAGAAGGAAGAGGAGGGACAAGGGACTTTAAAGATAGGGAAGAAAAAAGAAAATAAATCTATTTTGATTACATATTCAGTGTCAGCATAGAAAGAAAAAGAAAAAAGTATTAAATATTCAGAGATGGAAGAATGATGTCACCAATAAAAGGAAAGCAAGATACAGAGACAGAATATGTTTATTTAAGTATTAAAACAGACATTATGTAAGATATGCAAAGAGGCAATTGAAGATGGAAAGACAGAAGAAATCAGAGTCTTAAGTGCTGGTTTCTAAAAGCCAAGAGTAATATTCATGGATCCTGCCCATCACAGTCTTGCCTGTACCTAGCCCCCTATTGCATTCCTCATTTTGAAAATCCAGGTCTCAAGAGAGCATTTCTACACTTGGTAGAAAATTTATTCTTTCCTCCATCTGCCCAGCCCAGTTCCTGATGGGACCCTTTCTTAATCCTGCTGCACTTACCTCTTTTTAAGTCCAACGCTTGGTTCAGCCGCTCCCAGCTTCTCGTTTGCTTCTGTTCAGGGAGAGATGCTAAAAGATCGATCCACTTAGCATCCACCAGGCAGCCAAGTTCACACCATGACATCATCTCTGAGCCAGCTGATTGGCTAAGGTAATAAGGCAGCTGATTGGGCAGCATCTTCTTGGGAAGAAGGAACTGCCTGAGTAATCTCTTGATGAGCCAGGTGGGTTGAGGATGATGTCACATAAAAGATGTGATTTTCTTCAGATGAAGAAGGAAACTCAGTAGCTCTGCTTCAAAAGGATGCATCACAGGAAATCTAAGCCACCTACACCACGGCTGCCAAGACAAGCTTCCATCCTCTATATGGCAACCTAGCTATTGTTATCCAAGCCAATTACAAGGGAGGGGGAGCGAAGCTTGGGCCAGAAATTTGCATTTCTACATCTTTATCCAGGAAGAATCTCTGCAAAATCAAGACGGAAGATTTTGGAGGAAAAAGGAATTTTATTTTCCAATCTAGGGGGAAGTTGGCTGAAGTGGGAGTGGAGATTTTTTTTTTTAAAAAAAAATGCATTTAATGATTGAGTTCACCCCATTCGCTATATTAAGCTAAAATGGGCTTGGATAGTTAATTATTCATCATCTTGTGGAAATCCATCCTTTGTCTTAGCAAGGTGTATGAGCCAAACCACATCAGCCATAATAAATTAACCTGAGTTTGACTTAATATTTTGCATGAACCCACCCAGCCCTAGTATGTAACATAATATGTATTGCAGTTGCATACCATGGAGGAGGTGAGCATGGGAAATTCTGGGTTAAGGACATCTCAGTAATCACAGCTCCACAGCAGATCTATTTTAAAAGCATTTGTCAGAATTATATAGTATGTGAGTTTCTGTAACATGATTTGCATACCTGATCAATATGGTTATTTTTCACTTACTGTATATCAATGTATATGACTTCCCAACACACCAGTATGACTCTGGACAGCTAATGGGAATTAAAACACAATAAAAATACAAATTATACTAAAAAAAATAAAAAATACTGTTCCAGCAAGCTAGCACAAAATGACTCCTGAACATATCGTTCACCAATAGTGTGGATTCAGTTACTCTCCTGGCCCACCTGCCAGGTAAAACAGCCAAGTCTTCAAGGTTTTTCAAAAGGTGAGCTGAGTCAGGGTCAGGTGAATCTCAGGTGATATAGTGTTCAGACAGCAGGAGCAGCTCCAGAAAAGGTACATCTCCTGGGTCCCATTAGATGACAATCACCAATAGAAGAGACCCAGTGCATGCCCCTCCTGCCCAGCCTAATGGGAAGAGTAGAAGTCATGGGAGTAAGATGGTCCCTCAACTACTCTGGTCACATGTTATTGTAGAGCTTTAAAGGTACCAGTCAGTAATTTGAATTGCACCCAGTGTAGCTCATGGAGCAAAAGTAGAAACAAGGCCAAAGTGAGTTACCCCCATAATTGCCTATGTTCCTGATAAGCTCACGAGTTCCACCCAGAGAAGTGTGATTTAAATGCCCCATCTAATGTACTGATTTTTATTATGAAATTAGTACAGTTGTGCCCAGAATAATACAACTGAAATATCCAGCTCTTACCTCAATTTGCGCAGTTTCTTCAAACATGCATATTTTTGTTTTCCAAAAGGATGCAAGCTGATGGACTTTCCTGCTTGCAGATTCACAAACATTCTTGCACATTCAAAAAAAATACAAAGTTATACCTTTCTTTGCACGTATAGCCATAGACTTGCATTTTCAGGGTATGTGTACTATTCAAGTGTATCCAAATTGTCATTTCTGCAGTTTGGAGGAGGGGGGGGCATCCAACCAGCACTTTTATGCAAATTAAATTCCAATGAATAGAGCTAATATATTGCAAGATACCTTATTCATAACAGGCAGTTTGGTATAGTAAGGTATCAGGCTAGAAACCAGGAAACTGGGAGTTCTAGTCCCACCTTAGGCACAAAGACAGCTGGGTGATCTTGAGCCAGTCACTTTCTCTCGGCCCTAAGAAAGAAGTAATGCCTACCCCTGGCCTAACCACTTCTGAAAAATCTTGCCAAGAAAACTGAAGGGACTTCTCTAGGCAGCCTCCAAGAACTGGATGTAATTGAATGGGGGGGAAAACTTTATTTATGGAGAATTTATTGCCAACAATTTTGTTCTGACTTTAGAAATAAAACCTATCAGCAACTCCAGCTATCTCTGGTCAGTGATTCAGAGGTTCTCTGTGAGATCTATGAGAATTTTTGTGAGACTTAGACATAAAGGTATGCTATTTAATTTTCAATTCCTCTTCGACCTTATTCATTTTTCTCCCTTCTTAGTTTACCAGGTCAAGATTGCCTTCCAGAGTTAATTGGAATGTTCATGTTCAAAGCCACAGGACCAGATTAAAAG
>NW_015387270.1:325747-326822 GCF_001527695.2 Protobothrops mucrosquamatus | reverse complement strand
ATTAATTCTTTCATGCTCTATTTAACTTCTCAAAACTATTTAGAGGGCTGTTAGTAGAAACTGAGCAATGAACTCAGTGTTTCTCAACCTTGACAATTTTAAGGCATGTGGACTTCAACTCCCAGAATTCCACAGCCAGCAATGCTGGCTGTGGAATTCTGGGAGTTGAAGTCCACATGCCTTAAAAATTGTCAAGGTTGAGAAACACTGATGGTCCTAATCATCTAGCAAAGTTCATGCAGTCTTTAGCTAACATAACTACACCTATTTTACACACAAGGATAAAGTATGCAACCTTTTCCCCACCCAGGTCTTTATACAAAATACAATACGTAAGATCAGTTGTTTTTTTCTTTTGTATTTCTCTGCCAACAGATCTGTCTGTTCATCAAAACATCTCTGATCATTAAGAAGATTTTGTGAAGTTGTTCTGATATCGGCCTGTACTGAAAAGCTATACCATCCCATGGCATTATTAACACTGACAGTGTATAGGCAATGCTCAGGCCTAGAGTTTGCCAGACTGCAACTTAAGCACTTGGTTCACAAACAAATTGAAAGCTAAACTCTGGCTTAATCACAATTGTTCTATTCACATTTGTTGCTATGTCAAAGGAAATCAACCATACTCTGGCTTAATGTAATGGTCTAATTCACAAAAAGTACACAAATTGCCCATTTCCATTTTAGTCAACTCTAAAATGTTCTGCAAGCCCCGCTGGAACATCTATGCTTAATTGTAACTCTACTAATCATTGTTTCTTTTTCTTCTTTTCAGTCTGAAGCAGCAAGTGGAAACTTTTTTTTTTTTTAAGAATTTTTATTATTTTCATCATAAGAAAAAAACACATCACAAGTACTTCACAATATTATATAAAAAAAAAAACCCCACCCCCCACCCACCCACCCCCCGGACTTCCCAAACCTAATCCCAGGATAGTATTCAAATATAAGTAAACAAATATTAATATCCCTAACCCCACAAAGTATACTATTCTACATGAGTAGGTAAAATATATTAAAGAAAAAGAAAAACAAGTTAACTAAAAACCTAGATTATATTCCACCACTCTAT
>NW_015387270.1:320067-322296 GCF_001527695.2 Protobothrops mucrosquamatus | reverse complement strand
TCCGAATTGCAAACTCCATATCACGAAATTGGGCAATCAACACATCACCCTTAACGTTTTCCAGACTCTCCTCTACAAGTTCAAGTCTATGGTCACTTGCTTCAGCTTTTTGTTCATTCTCTTCAACCCTTTCTGCCACCGCATCTACATATTCAGCCAAACCTTTAAAAGCAGTTGCCACATTCAAACAAAAATCCTCATGTTTCTGTGATAGGTCTTGTTGCTGTTGTGATAAATCCTGTTGTTGTTGTGATAAATCCTGTTGTTGTTGTGATAATTGATCAAATCTATTTTGCATTTTAACATCCATCGCTTGAAACATCTCAGTCATTTGTTTAATAGTTACAGACATCAAGTCCTGCAATTCTCTACTAGAAGGTGGTGGGGATAAAGAAGATGGCGGGGCTGGCTGATGAGGAGTTTTAGAAGTTGATTGCGGTGTCTGGGACATCGGAGATGTAGTCGGTTTTGAAGTTGAAGGCACAATTTTTCTCGAAGCCATTTTATCAATAAATTTCCAATTATAAAAGAGTCTTATAAGCAGTTCATCCAAAGCAAATAATAGGCCGGTTAAAAGTAGCAAAAGTTCCAGACCGGAAATCACTTTCACTTTTTACTGAAAAGTATCAATCCATCGCCATTTTAAGTTCACTTTCCCTCAATCCACCTCAAGTATAGGGAAGAACTTATTATCCAAGTTAGAGTAGAGTCCAAGATAAAAAGCAAACTTCCAGGGTCGGTTCGTCTGCTTACAGAAAAAACTCACAGTTCACTTTAAGTTGCAGCGGTGGCGGCGGCTTCTAGCTTCGCCGAAGCGAAGGCGTCCTGGATCGCGGAGAAACCTCGGGGCTCCGGAGGAGTTCTCACCTACATTGTCCACATGGGACGACTCGGGAACTCAACTCCTACCCCGGGCAGCTCACCTATCCCCTTATGCCCAGGGGAAGGGTATCAAGCCGTTTGACAGCTGATGCTGGCTGTCAAAACGGCTTTTACGCTGAAACAGGCGGGAGGCAGCAAACAGCTGCGTCCGACGAGGTCGCCTGCCACCGGAAGTCAGCAAGTGGAAACTTAATTCTACCCCATGACTTATGGGAGCCAGGAAGAACAAGATAGGGTTATTGCAACTAAATATGAGTGCTACAACTCAGACAGATCAGGTAGCTTAATGGTAAAAATGTTGAATGAGTCTGGGGAGATCCAAGGTCAAATCCCCACTCAATTACAGGTAATCCTTGACATATGAGCACAATTGAGTCCAACATTTTTGTTGTTAACTGGGACTTTTGTTAAGTGAGTTTTGCCCCATTTTACGACCTTTCTTGCCACAGTTGTTAAGTGAATTCACTTCAGTTGATAAGTTAGTGACCCAGTTGTTAAGTGAACCTGGCTTCCCCATTGACTTTGCTTGCCAGAAGGTCACAAAAGGTTGTCACATGATCCTAGGACACAGCAATGGTCATAAATATGAACCTGTTGCCAACATCTGAATTTTGATCACATGATCATGGGGATGCTGCAAAGGTCGTAACTGTGAAAAACAGTCAAAAGTCACATTTTTCAGTGCCGTTGTAATTTTTGAATGGTCACTAAACAAATTGTTATAAGTTGAGGACTACCTATATAGTGCTTGCTGGATGACTTTGGGCTGATCCCTCTTTCCAGCCTACTTCACAGGACATATTTGCTGTGAAGGTAAAATGCAGGGTAGTTTCAGTGGATACCACCTTTAGATCAGGGCTATCCAACCTCTAGTCCATGGACCAGTACCAGGCCACAGCATGCCAGCAACCAGGCTATGCAAACAAGTGAAGCTCCATCCGTAGGAAGCAGGCAGCACATGAAACCATGCTCCCTCCGATCCATGGAAAAACCTTTCTCCACAGAACTGGTCCCTGGTGCCCAAAAGGTTGGGGCTGCTGCCTTAGAGGACAGGCAAGACATACCTGCTGTCAGTTGATCAGTAATAAATCTAATGCAGAAGGCAATACTTGTTGAAAGGAAAGGTCTTATTTATCCAGTTATAAGGATTTTAGCCTAACAGTTCCGCTTTGAGTGGCTCCCCGTTTGGATGTCATTTTATAAAATAGTCAAATCTCTTTTAGGTGTGTATGATCAGTCACATTACATCACATTAAGTCATAGTTTCTTAAGGATGTTTTACTGAATGCATCAAAACTTCCTGAGCTTAGCCAAGTCAGAGCTAAACAGACCTAAGCAGACTTTAAG
>NW_015387270.1:311644-318993 GCF_001527695.2 Protobothrops mucrosquamatus | reverse complement strand
TGAAAAACTCTGTTAGAGTCTTATTGTTATTTTTGCAACTGGTCGATACAGAATCATATGCTTTCTTTAAGATACTTGGCAGCAAATCACATTTTTATACCTTGGTTGCTTTCATATGAATGGTTATTTCAAAGACACTTGATCTAGAATGAGATGCTGGAGTATTTTCTGGATCTGGCAGACTGTAAATGCAGTGTTGAAGATACTGCACTGATTACATCATTTCTTGCTGGAAGGAATTAAAAGAGCTTGGGGGAGGGTGCCTTTAAAATGAGAAACCACCTACCAGTAGTGCCACTATCATGACTCACTATTATGTAAACATTAGCTGTTGAGATCATCTCAATGTCTCTTCCTTGGCTTCAATAAAAATGAGATAGGTGCTTTACTATATGGGCCCCAAGACAATGGGATTTCCTGTGCAAAGACCTGCACAGGTATTTTTGCTTGCTCTTTGTGAAAAGTCAAGGCCTTTATATTGGATTAGAATATTGATTTATATAGTTGTTGTTTTTTCAAATTACAGCATCAAATTTAGATTTTTAAAAACAAAGGTTAAAGCATGAACAATAAATTTAGATAACAAAATGACAACTTTCAACAAACATTTTTCTTGCAACTAATCATGTTATCTACTATCTTTTTGCCCACATCTTAAAATTTCTCCATTTTTTTCATCTTTTGTCAACTTTTTTCCAAGGTATACAACTTTTTGCTGTCAAAAACTTTGCTTAGTTTTCAGATCTATGCTCATTGCATCATGTAATTTATCTGCAAATCATTTGGATGTTCCAGCAACAAATTGAAACTACATACAAAAGAACACAAATGTTTGCATCCCCAACCAAATCCCCACTATTGTTGCCACAATAATTATTTCTACATTTATCCATAAACTACATTAAACAATCAAAGGTACATCACAGTTTTGCCTTACCTCCTGCTTCATGTTGTGCCATTCAACTAAGCATATTTTGCTTTTACAGTGTTGTATTAACAACTTACCTTCAAATCAATATTTATACCAAATATTTTGTAATTCAAGATTATGCATTTAATAATAATAATAATAATAATAATAATAATTTCATTATATAATTTCTCTAACAAATGTACAATAAATTATCAGATATTTCTAAGCAGACGTTTCCTCATGACTTCCTGAAGAATAATAGTTTGATCAACACAGCTTACAGTTGCCGTGTGCTTCTCAAATTATGTTCATTTTTAAATTTCACATTATTTCAATCAGAGATCTGTCAAATACCTTCTCAGGAGCAAAGTGATCACCCTGTATTTTTTTGCATCTGTGCTTGTTACATTTCCCTTTATATAGGACAATTTCTCACATGCTGGCTGGGGAATTCTGGGGTTGTTGGATCTGCCACAACTTAAACCTCTAAATAAAAATGACCCTTGGCTCCATTTGTTGAGAAACGTAGTTTATTAGAGGTCAAGTGTATTGCACTACTGCAATACACTTCACCTCAAACTATACTTTTCTCAAATGGAGCCAAGGGTTGTTTTTATTTAGAGGTTTAAGTTGTGGCAGATCCGACACACATCTTAAATTTTTCAAGGTTGAGAAACACCGTTATAAAGGAATAATACACAGATTCAGTCTTCATACAGACTTTGAAGTCACATAGTCAATCCATCCACAGCCCTATGTTAACATCTACCCAATTATATTGTAACATTTATATCAGGAGCTTTACCATTTTCAACATTTTCAAGGAACATTCCACACTGACATTTACAGCATTTGTTTCAATTCTATCTCTGATGTAGATTTTACAATTTCCTCACTGCATTTTCATCCCAAATTATTTAAATGTTGCAAGAACAGCTGTACAAGTTAACATACTGTTGCTTTACACCCCAATAACATGGAAATAGTTGCAGGATGGGACACTCCTACAATGCTTATTAATCAGCTTTTGGAGTTATAGTTATTTGGAGATATTAACCAACCAGGTGCTGCTCTTCAAATTCTAAAATATACCGGAATTGTTAGTGATATTTAGCTCT
The DNA here is from genome assembly GCF_001527695.2 of Protobothrops mucrosquamatus. Lineage (NCBI taxonomy): Eukaryota > Metazoa > Chordata > Lepidosauria > Squamata > Viperidae > Protobothrops > Protobothrops mucrosquamatus. The sequence continues at coordinate 316,962 of NW_015387270.1, read as the reverse complement.
TCAGAGAGAATAAAATACAACAGCAACTATTAGCTGATGATGGTTGACTGCAGTTAGTTTCATTTCTACTTATGGAGGAAGAATGTTTATATTCTTCATTTTTCATGATGGCACATAAATTATACATCTGCTTTAGTTCTCTCTGCTCTTCCATTCTTTTAATATTGTTTTTATGGGACAGTTCTTATTCTACTCCTTTATATCCCGCTAATTATTCTCATCAATAAGCTTCATTTTGTTTCATTTTATCTTTTTCATTTTCCATCCCATTTTTTTAGAATTAACTTTATCCTAGGAACCTAATCTCTTAAAAACCTTGAGGGGGGGAAAAGGAGAAACAGCCTGAACAAATTCCAGTCACCCAATCCCAGGAAAACCTCAAAAGAACTAGTATAAGAGTGACAAGTAAATACCGACTGTGGATTGAATCTCAGTTAAGTGGGAATGATTCATTCACTCCAAATAACTCAACTGTCCTCCTAAGTTTAACAGGAAATGAACCTGAAGATCTACAGAACTATTAAAAAAATGAGCCCTCTCCTTGGAAAGTAGACCCTTTGTCAAATAACCTACTGAACAACTCTATCACAGAGGGTCTGACCAAGAATTTAACAGCCACTCAACCTGAATTGCTGGCAAAATAGTGTTGTTGTTTTTTAAAGCTGACATTATGTTTTCAATCTATCTGAATCTTACCACCATTGACAAAAAACACCTTGCTATATACAACCTTTTAAGACACTTCTGACTGCTGGATAACTGAAAGGCTATTTTTATAGATGGGGAAGGGGCAATTTATTGCTCCTTGGAGAAACTAAAGTGACCACAGATCACAATGGAACACACCTACTCAGCCCTCTCTGATGTTTCACCTAATTTCTCTACAACCAATTCAAATCAGACTTCTTATTAGAAACATTAGCAACTGACACCAATAGTCAGCCATTCTCTCTTTGTGCCAGTTGCTATGAGCACTAGTCTCCATAGAGATTCAGAAACAACAAAATGGCTTCCTAAACTCATTAACTGCAGAATTTTAATTAAATTCAAAACTTCAACTATCCTGCTCCTGCTACTCAAAATATCTGGAGTCCTTTTAAATCTAACCAAAACATGTTTTTTGTGACTTGAACATCAAACCTTGGCTATCTAATATAAAACAAAGGTGCTGTGCCAAATCTCTTATTCAAACACAATCACTTTCCAAAATATCAACCAGAAGATAAGCTAACCTTGAACACAGTTATCAGTGACTTGCTCAAGGACCATTTAACTCTCTCAGCTCCAGTGTCCTCCCAAAGAAACCTTGCAAAGTAACTCCTTTACCCAGCTATCAAAGGAATTCTCCTTCAAGAGTAAGGTTTCTCTGTCCAATCATGTCCAACTGTAGGGCAAATCTCCGTTTCTTGACTGAGTGAGCCAATGTTGTCTGAAGACATCTTCCATGGTCATGTGGCCAGCATGCTTATACGCCAAAGGCGCATGGAACACTGTTACCTTCCCATCAAAGTGGTACATATTAATTTACTCACATTTGCATGCTTTCGAATTGCTAGGGGGGGCAGGAGCTGGGGCAGGAATGGGAGATCACCCCGTTGCACTGTGCTCAGGACTCGAACCCGGGCTGTCAGCTTTCCAGCTGACAAGCTCAGCATCTTTAACTGCTGAGCCATCGCACCCCCCTCTTTCATGAGTAGATGATTTAATACAAGCTCTATTACTGTAAACTCTGGAGCTGAATTGCTTGCAAAATTCCTATCTGCCAACATTCATACTTGCACTTCTACCTCATTCTACTTTGCCTGATCATGCATCCCCACTGGACTACAGAGCCACTGACCCACAAACATCACATTCCTCTGCAAAAATGCAAAGAATATTAGCTGCTTCTCCAACAGTTGCTTTGGGCCACAGTTCAGCCAATTTAGCTGGGGATGCTTCCTTTATAACTCAAGAAGTCCATTCAAAGCTTTCTAGCTCAAGTGTATATCAACACCTTTTGTCAGATCCTGTCAACCAGTTTCTGATACACTCTATAGGTGGTCCTTAATTTATGACCAATCACTTAGCAATCGTTTGAAGTTATGATGGACCTCCCTGGGGGTACTTTTGGGCCTGTTTCTAAGTTCTAAATGCTGCCCCATCCCTGTCACCCAAGGTCATGTGACTGCATGTCATGTACTAGGCAACCAGCCCATATTTATGGCTGTTTGCAGCATCCCATGGTCACCTGACCGTGTTTTTATGATGGTTCCCCCAAAACCAACATTTACTAGTGGTTTTTGGCAAAAATGGCTTACAGAGAACCACTGGTTTGCTTTAATGACTGCTGCAAAATAGGGTTGGTCACATGGTTGACCCATTTTACAACTATCCTGACTTATGAGCATGATGGGCAAGGTTTCATTACAGTCGTAAGTTGAGGACTACTTGTACAGTACAAGTATATCAAATTGTACTGTCAAACTGGAATATAGCCAGTTTCAACAACCAGCAGCCTGTTTTGTTCCTTCAGGAAATATGGAAGCAAGAATTGGTGACTTTGAATCATTTTATTCCCTCTCACTTTCTGTAATACCTAGTTTGAAGAAGGGCATTCGTAGAAAGCATAACTACCTTGATCTCATCCAAACCTCAAAACAATTACTTCTAAGCCAGCAATGTGTACCTTCCTGGATATTATCTGAGTTAAAAATTAGGGTTAGTCTTCTATTGATTGTTAATGTTCCCCTCCAAAGCACCTGCCCAGCTAATTTTTCAGAACAATTCTAGGACTTATTTCTGGATTTTAAATAGGATTTGAGCTTTGATTTTAGCGGATAGTTTTAACGTTAGAGAAATGAGGGACTTGATGACAAATTCCTACATTATAATGCATCAAATGTATCTAACAATCTACTTCATCTTACCATTATTAAACTAAGGACAAAGACATAACAAGAGGAGGTTGGGCATAGACTCTTTTAGCTATCCAAATTACTGCAGCTTGCACAAGAATAACTTAAAGATAATACTATTTCTGTACTAAGGACTCTTACAGTCAAACCCTCAAAACTTTGCATCAGTAAAGAATGAAATGGTATAGGGCAGTGATGGCGAACCTTTTAGAGCCAGAGTGCCCAAACTGCAACCCAAAACCCATTTATTTATCGCCGGGTGCTGGGTGGGCGTGGCCCACTGGGTGATCATGGCTGTGGTCATGGCAGACTGGGTGGGTGTGGCCAAGGTGGGCATGGTCACCTCGATGTTGCTCATGGGGAGGGACACCTATGGGGGCCAGGCAGGGTTAGGGAAGATCCAGGGGGTCTCTGGCAGGTGGGGCGGTGGGCAGGAGGCCCGTCCTGCGGGGTGAGGCAAGGCAGGGTGGAGGTGCCATGGCCACGGGGCAAGGCAAGGCAGGGGCCGGGGCGGCTGCTGCCTGACACCATTGGCCCCTGCACACAGAGGCCAGCGAGTGCATGGAGGCAGACAGTGTCCGTCAGGAGCCACAGCCTGCCGGCCCCTCAACCGGCGCATTCTGGGGCTCTGCAGCCCACCGCCAGCAGTTCAGAGAAGCCGCCTCTGAGCTGGACGGATGGCCAACAGCTGAGGAGGCGATGCAGTGGGTCGTGCCCAGGAAAAGGAGAGCATGCGAGGCCAGGAGGAATGGGATGGGATGGGGGGAGAGAAACCAGCCATGTTGGGATGCATCCCACCACTGATACTACTCTTACACATGCCCCAATTACCACTATATTTCTGCTACTCAGAGAAGAGCATTCACATTAGCAAAGTTTAATGCTTTATCCTAAATGCTGATAGAAGGGAGATACAACAACATGCCCAATGCACAATGTTTCTGATCTGAAATTAAAAGTTATTTATTTTTTGCCTGCTGACTTCTCCACTGCAATTCCCAGGAATAAGGCAAAGCTTTGCTTAATTGCAATGCACCTCATTCTTATGTAGGTTAAGGGCACTGAACTTTCATATCTATCTATCTATCTATCTATCTATCTATCTATCTATCTATCTATCTATCTATCTATCTATCTATCTATCTTTTATTTATCTTTTTAATTATTTTTATGTTATTCTGTTTTTATATCTTTATATTATTACTAATCCCATGTGTCCTGCTTTTTTGTGCATTGTTTTATTGGCCTCTTGCCATAAATTAATAAATTATATTCTTGCGTGTTTTAGTATAAATTATCAGATCTGCTGAGCATTTGTGGTTTTTAACAGTATAGCTGCTCATTATTGGATTGATTACTGTTAACTGTGTCTTCTAGTATGATTAATCTAGAAAGCCTGCCGTTACATTTTTTCTTGTATTAATAATTTATTCAAATATTTATCTTTCCTCTACCACAATATTAAAACTGAAATAAATTGTAGATAGGTCTTAATACAGTATCTTCTACCAGAAACATTTTTTTCTTTTAAAAACATTTAATTTTCTGCCCAAGAAATTGGTTTGTGTAGCTATCATGTTCACACACACACATAAACATACAACTTAAGAAACACTAATAATACTAACCAGTTTAACTATTTGCACAAAAACTAATACCACCCCAACATGATTAGAGATCAAGGTTTCTAGTTATTTGTTTTTAAATGGGCACATTACATTATGTTAATGGCACTGTGTATCATTTTTGTAGTTGTTCATTCACTAAGTCGTGTCCAACTCTCTGTGACCCCACACAGACCACAGCACGCCGGATGCCCCCCCCCCCCAAATCCTCCACTGCCTTCCGGAGTTTGCACAAATTCATGTTCATTGCATCAATGACACTATCTAACCATCTCATCCTTTGCCGTCCCCTTCCCCTTTTGCCTTCCGTCTTTCCCAACATCCGGGTCTTTTCCAACAAGTCCTTTCTTCTCATTAGGTGGCCAAAGTATTTGAGCTTCAGCTTCGCTATCTGTCCTTCCAAAAAGTAGTCAGGGTTGATTTCCTTTAGGAGTATCATTTTTAGTTTTATTATATAATACATGTGCTTATTACCAACTTCTTTTATACTGTATTTTGACTCTATTTATATTGCAGTGTTTGCTGTTGTATTTTTATTGATCAAGAAAAGGCCCTAATAAGATACTTCATCTATGGACTTCAGATACCATATCAGGACTGTTAGAAGTAAGTCTTCATCCTGGTTCATCCAAGCCGGGAATAAATAAGCAAACATGGCAACTGCTTTGGGAAGAAGGTTACAGTTTATTGCAGAAGACAGATAAGCAGCAGAGGAGAAGGAAAAGAGAGTGAGCACATGGGCAGATGGTCTTTTTATACCCTCTAGCCCTGCCTGGAAGTTTCCTGTTCCTGTGGC